>NW_027464712.1:300000-405000 GCF_043290135.1 Rhipicephalus microplus
TGATGGATATTCTGCCGCATCGACATAGAGCACGTCATTGGCTCCATGGATTTTTTTCTGAAGAGCTTTTGTTCTTTGGATTGTACTCTTAGTGTGATATGTTGGATGCATGTTTTTAGGAAGGGGCGGTATGAGTAATTGTTTGCGTATGTTTTGGGGAATGTTGTATTTAGCATTGGTGAGTGAGATGAAGTTAATTCGTGTAGACGATATAATGTGGAGACCTCCGTTTGTGGTCGCGAGCCTTGCGTATTGAGCTGTTAAATGGGCTTCGCGTATTTTACATGGGGCATTTATGACTCCTGTCTGATGGAGTAGAGCGTTAGAGGTATTGATTGCAATGCCTAGCGCGTATTTATAAACTCTGCGGAGGAGGGTGTTGACCAATTCATCCTCTGCTAATTTAAGATGAAGGTAAGGGAGGGTATATGTGATTTTACTAATCACAAAAGCTAGTATTATACAAAGTAGCTCTGACTCTCAGAGCCCTCCATTTTTCTCTGAGATTCTTCCTATCATTCTTAGGGTGTTTTCGACGGTATTGCGTAAAGCTTCGAGCGTGTGCGTATTAGGTCGGTTGTTTTGGATAAATAAACCTAGCACATGAATGCGTGATACTCTAGGAATGAGGCACCCATTTATGTGAACTTCGATCGTTTGAACGTGTTTGTTCTGACGATGAGCTAGTAGAAGGAGTAACTCTGATTTACTCGGGGTACAATAGAGATTCATATGAGATGTTAGTGCTATTATTATATCTACAGCTGTTTGTAGGGTGTCTTTAATGTGTCCATCTCAGCCTCCTTTCACCCATAAGGTGATATCATCGGCATAGATGGAGAAGTTCAAGTCAGGGATACGTTGAGGAGCGTTGGGTATCAGTAGCATAGCCTTCTCCCGGAGACACTAGATGCGTCCGTCGGAGACTCTGGGCGCGTTCAACAGAGACGCTGGACGCTGGAAAATAACTATGCATATATTCTTGATGCAATTCTTAAGTGATACAAATGTTATTTTTGAGGCTACGATCATTTTAGATACAACAATTTATAGTATTATAGGGCCTAGAATATCCTTACTAATGTGCCGACCACGGCCATCGCGGGGCACGGAGAACGATGCCTTCCACTGGCAGCCACCCGACGGCAATAGCCGCAGCGACCGTGTTATACCGAGGCAATGGCCGACCATCCCGAGCCCGAGCGGAGTGGTGCCGGCAGCGTCTATACATCGGCCGCAGCCGTGTCCGCCAACGCGCGCGTGCGACAGGCGCCGGTGGGCTCTCCCAGCCCCTTAGAACTGTAGAAATCTGGTTAGGACGCGATGCGTAATCAAAGCAATATTTTTTCGTTCTGATTTTACAAACTTACGTACACCCCGTTATAACCTTTACGGTACACGATCGAGTGATCGATAAAATAATTATCCATAAATAAATGAATACGCGTGGTTTCCGAGAGAAAAAAAGGCAACTTTAATGATGTTCGACAAAATTAAGCAGTGAAACCTCAGGCATTTGGTTGATTTAATTATTCCACAACATTTAAAGTAAGCCAAATATTCTATTGCTCATAGATAAGATGCGTTTTTCGCATCAACTTCAACTCTCCAATGACGTTGACGCTAGCTGAACCTATTAAACGTACAGAGTTTAATTTCATAACAAATATGATCCGAGCAGTACAGCAAATATCGATTTGTTTTCATACTGATAATTTTGGACACACTTAAGGGAATACCCGGTATTTATGCGGAAATTGTCGAGTGGTTCAAGAAAAATTATAAATATTAACGCAAGAGCAATAAAGAGCTCATTTCGAAATAATGCCGGTGTCAGCGATGCTGGTTTAAGCGAGAAATCATCTTGGCCGCAAAGAGAACTGGAGAGTTGCAAATAAAATGAAGAATACAAATTTTAATTGCGAACCATTTCTTAGCGAACTTCGGCAGCGTAGACCGTATCTATCTATCTATTCAGTCGCCTACGACCGTTAGCCCTCCTGGCCGTTTCGATAATGTTATCAATACTAAACTTGGTATGGCATAACATGGCTGTATGAAGCACATATTTGACTAGTCATAGCATGAAAATCATGACATGTATGCCATGAATGTCAAGATTTGCACTTCATGATCCTGCAGCTCTTGTGGTAGTTTCGTTCACATGACATGTTGTAAAACTCGTATGGTATAACATGATTGCATGACGAACACAAGCGACAAATTTTAGCACAAAAATCATGACTTTGTTATGCCTGCGAGTCCCCAGCGAACGTCCATGCCTCTGAAAAAGGCAACCTATGTCGAAGCCAGCACGTGAGCCCGCCTCACGCGAACAACTCAACGGCGTCGTCACGCGGTGGTGCCTTTCTGCCACGAACGCACAGTAAGTCACCTCAGCCCACGAGCCCGTCGAAGCAATCGGCGCCTTCCTGTCTGGCGAGTCTGACGCAATGCGTGGCAACGTCACTCGTCCGTGGCTGCAACCACGCGCAGCGGCTCCGGATTCGATGAAAATGACGCGGCCCAGCGGCGACCCCATTGGAGGATTCTGATCTCACGACCAGCGGCGCTTCTAGTTGGACATTTGGTTACTCAAAGAATTTTCCCGGTGCATATTAAAAAAACCCTGTGGCGCGTCGCGAGCAGTAGACATATGTGTCAGAGGAGAGAGCTCGGCTGTCTGAGTCTCTAAGCTGTCGGCCCCAGTGCCGAATTTGTAACGCCTCTGTATCTATGCAGTACATAAACCTTAACTCACCGTCGTCTCGTCCGCTCGTCTATGAGCTGTGCGCAGAAGCAGTCGCGAGCTGGGAAACCTACGCTATCAAACGGCTGGTGACCTTCCTGGCGGAGTTCGAAGCAGTGGCGCCTTCGGGACCGTGTTGGCGTCGCCGTCTTTCGTAACAGTGGTTGCAGCGGTGAGATTTCGTGGCGCCCTTCGTAACGCCGTCGGAGGTGCGCTTCGTAACAGTGATTGGCAGCTGCAGGATCGGCCGTCGTCAGCGACATCGATGCGGTGAGTGCCAGATGTTTTCCCCTCAATTCACCAGACTAGTCTAGGACAGGTTATAGTAGTTTAGAGAAGGGCTGTGTGAAGCATTAGAGTGAGCTTTGATCATTTCAAGCCAAGTAAGAGCGCTTTGAAACCGAAGGTAAACACGACAGTGTCAAAAACTTGCTTGCGCGTCTTGCTAGTAGAATTATAGTGGGTACGGCAAGTAGATTCTTAACAGGGGCAAACAGCAAGAGACTAGTGTGAACGCTGGAGAACCTTAAAGTGAAGGTACTCATCGAAATTTGTGAGGAACTTGGCCTTACTTTGGGCCGTGCGAAACGAAAGCAAGCAATCCTCGAGATCATGAAGGATGAAGGAGTGTCGGCTGAAGAAGTCAATGAGGCCTGGGCGGATATCAAAGCACGCCGCGAGGAGGCCGAAAGGCGAGAAGTAGAAGCTCAGGAACGTGAAGAAGCTGAAAGGCGAGAAGTTCGCGAACATGAAGAAGCTGAAATGCGAGAACGCCGTGAAGAGGCCGAGACACTGGAGCGCCTTTAGTTGAAACGAATAGAATTGGCAATCCTACAGTGTTTGCAGGTGCCTAGCGTGGCTTCTGCGACAGTTCAGGTCAGCGGTCAGAGAATTCGCGACCAACTGCCACCGTTGGTAGTAGGCGAGGACATGGCGAAGTATCTCGTCAAGTTTGAACACGTCTGTGAGCGAAATGCTTTGGAGTGGTCTCTTTGGGCGCAGAACATGTTAGCTCTTCTTCCCGGCGAAGTGTCCGACGTGATAACGTGCTTGTCGAGGGAAGCGTGCGAGAGCTATGACGAGGTTAAGGAAGTGCTCTTGAGACGTTATAAGTTGTCACCCGAGGCTTTCAGGCAAAGGTTCCGGTATGCTAAAAAAGGGAATCAGTCACACGTTGACTTTGCGTTTCATCTTAAAGCCGATTTAATTCAATGGCTCAAGGGCGAAGGTGTTTATGACGATCGCGGTAAAGTAGTAGAATGCATTGTATTGGAGCAATTCTACCGCTGCATCGAGGAGGATGTCAAGCTTTGGCTGCAGGACAAACTTGGTGAAGTACAGCTAAACAAGGCAGCAGAGTTGGCTGAGGAATATTATACTCGCCGAAAGTTGCATAGCAGGGCAGTGCGCGTTGAAAAGGATGAAAGGAAAGAGGGCTTTTCAAAGAAACCTGATCAACGGAAACCCGCTCCGCACCGTAATTTCAAGAAGCACACGTCTCTTACGAAGGACACTGTAGGAGAAGAGCAAACGGAAGCGGAGAAATCGAATGAGGTTCCTAAACAACGCGCTGATACTACACGGGCGTTTGAATCACGGAAGCCGCTAATCTGCTACAACTGCAAAAAGGAAGGGCACATCGCGATAATCTGTAAGCAAAAGTTTGCTTTCGCAACAATCCGAGAATAGGAAAAGAACATGCGGTTGTCAGAGCCGTATCTCCAAGAAATTAGTGTGAATGGGAAAACGTGTTGAACGCTTCGAGACTCAGCGGCAACCATGGACGTTGTCCATCCTTCATTGGTGTCTCCTCATGACTTTACAGGAGAATGCGCGTGGATCAGGCAAGTCGCCGAGGAGCAGAGTGCTTGCTTACCAATCGCTACCGTTGTCATTGAAGGCCCGTTCGGTGAGCTTCGCACCGAAGCGGCTGTGTCTGCCGCGCTTCCCGATCGTTTTCTCTATCTTTTCTCTAACAACTCAGACCAGCTTCTCAAAAAGCAGGGTAAATCGTTCTTCCCCAACTTAGCGTACATGGCCCTCACGTGATCGCAAGCGCGGAAGCTTTCGCAGGAGCTTGATCTTGTTCAATGTGGTGAACTATCAAGTGACCTTGGCGGTGAGCCGACGCAACCTCAGAGATGAAATTCTCCGTGTGAGTCCTGTGAGCAGTCACTCGAGCGGCCCATCGCCGAAGCAACCGGCGCGGTTTCCGTAGCAGGGAGAGACGACATGGCGCCATTGAGTCAGAGCGAGAGGGGTGCAACGCTCTCGCCTGCAGCGGAAAGTTGGAGCGAGCTGTCGAGGGTTGATCGAGAGACACTCATTTGAGAGCAACGTGAGGACCTCTCGATTAAAGCGCTAATGGAAAGCCACATGAAAGCTGTACAAGTGTTGTCGAAGGAGTACTACGACAAATCGGCGAAGAAGCGCGCTTTTGAAGTAGGAAGTCAGGTAATGCTGCTGTGGTCGTCCAAAAAGAACAAGCTTGAGGTTCATTGGCAAGGACCCGCCAAAGTAATATCGAAGCTTTCTGATACCCATTATGAAGTGAAATTAGGGAGGCGGCCAAACAAAATTGACCACAGTAACTTGATGAAACCATACGTTCAACGTCAGGTGGTCGTAAATCTGCTGTTGAATACTTCAGAGGAAGAGGGAGCAGAAATTTTGAGTTCTAGTGATGTAATCGAAGGGGATCGGAGGTAACCTTGGAGCAGTTGAACCTAGAGCCTAGGTTAAGTCCAGAAAGAGGACCTGAGAAAGATTGTTTCCGAGTTTGGAGACGTGTTTTCGGACCGTCCCGGAAACACGACGGTGATCGAACACGATATCGATCTAACTTGTGAGGAGCCAATCCCTGGTAAGCCGCATCGTTGTTCCCCTGTGCAACGTCGCAAGTATGAGCAGCTCTTGGTACCGCAGAAGTATCGTCGCCTAAAAGCAGCCAGTTACTGAGATGGAGCATGATGCTCCAACAGCACAACTTTGACGTTCGCTACAAAAAAGGAAAGCTAAACGCTAATGCAGACGCATTGAGCCATGCGCTTTAGTTAGTACCTTTTCCACCTTTTGGTTTCTCGCTGGCAAATCGGGGCAAAATTTTGTCCTCATCACGGCCTTAGCTGAGCGCTCTCGTCCAGAAGGAGCTCAAGGAGCCAACTTTATGTTCTATTCTATTTCGTTACGTTGTTGTATGTGTAAACATTTGAGATCTCATTTTAAGAGTCTTGTGTCCAACGTGTGCCTCTTGATATAAAGGAAACGAAATTCTGATAGACACGTCGCTAGGTATATGTTGTAACATACTTTGTCTGGGGTTCTGTCGGGTGACCGAGGGCACTTGCTTGTGTCGTGTGTTGTCTGTTGTCGAACCGTTCTTGACAAGTTGCAGAAGCATCGACAAGTGCTGAGACCAAAGATCGTCAGAAGAGCCGAAAGAAGCTGGCCGACAAGTTGTGGCGACAAGCCAGTGAAGCTGGGATCCGTCCTCCAGAATGGGATGTGTTCCCGGAACAGAGTACAGAGCTGCATTCTCCCCATGGCCCTGGAGGCGAACCTGAAGGGACCTGACGAATGAGCGTGCCTGACATCCGAGCCACGTGGAAGCAGCTCGTCTTTCCGGCGAATTGTCTGGCGGCGGGGGTGCTGTTATGCCTGCGAGTCCACAGTGAACGTCCATGCCTCTGAAAAAGGCAATCTATGTCAAGGCCAGCACGTGAGCCCGCCTGACGCGAACAACTCCACGGCGTCATCATGTGGCAGTGCCTTTCTGCTGCGCACGCACAGTGAGTCACTTCAGCCCACGAGCCCGTCGAAGCAATCGGCGCCTTCCTGTCTGGCGAGTGTGACGTAATGCGTGGCGACGTCACTCGTCCTTATCTGCAACCACGCGCAGCGGCTCCGGCTTCGATGAAAATGACGCGGCCCAGTGGCGCTTCTGGTTGGACATTTGGTTACTCAAAGAATCTTCCCGGTATATACATAAAAGCCCTGCGGCGCGTCGCGAGCAGTAGACCTATGTGTCACAGGAGAGAGCCCTGCTGTACGAGTCTCTAAGCTGTCGGCCCCAGTGCCGAATTTGTAACGCCTCTGTATCTATGATGTACATAAACCTTAACTCACCGTCGTCTCGTCCGCTCGTCTATCAGCTCTGCGCAGAAGCAGTCGTGAGCTGAGAAACCTATGCTAATAAACGGCTGGTGACCTTCCTGGCGGAGTTCGAAGCAGTGGTGCCTTCGGGACCGTGTTGGCGTCACCGTCTTTCATAACAGTGGTTGCAACGGTGAGATTTTGTAACATGTCTGAGGCGCGCTTCGTAACGTGCGTGTCATGTAACAACATGAATACATGCCATGCTCATGATGCCCTCACGGCTGTTTCGCTAGCGTCACATACACCAAATTTGGTATTAGAGTACAAGAATGGATGATGAAGGTATGTGACTGTTGCAAACATGATAATCATGAGATGCGTGCCATGTAACATGCTTACATGCCACGCTTATGGTGTGCTGACGGTCGTTTTGCAAGCTTCACTTTTACCAACTTTGCTATTATGGGACGTGAATGGATGACGAAGGTATCCTACTGGTGCAAACTTGATAAACATCAGATGCGTGTCATGTCACAACATGACTATATGCTACACTCACGATGCGCTCGCGGCCGCTACGCTAGCTTCACATGTACCAAACTCGGTATTACGTGACGCGAACGGACCGCATAGGTACAAACGAGCGCTATAAAAAGGAGCGACTGTCAAAAACGAGCGCTCAAAAAAAAGGGCGCAGAGCTGCATTCTGGTGAACAAGTGCCAGAGAGGTGCCTCAAGGTCAACGATAAAGAAGAAAACAAGCATCCGAAGACTCCCCAGGCGGCGAGTTTACAAAGGCGAGCGGATAGACCCACCCACAATGCACTGCACCAGGCGCTTTTACAAGGCTCTAGAAAGCTGCGTGCTAATTAGTTCGTGCGTGATGTCGTCAGCAAGCATGGCTGCGCCCATGACGATGCTGCAGGCAGCTGCCAGGCAAGACTTCGCATGCGCTGTGTTTGCTGAGGCGATCTTGATCGAGAAAAACGCCTTCCGAACATTCGGAGGGACGCGTGGAAACTTCAAGTGTGCCGAGAAACGCTGTGAGCGTGCCTCTGCCGAAGCTGCACTTCACTGCCACCGGCAGTGATGGTCCACTTTCAACGACTGCAGGAGATACCAAGAAGTGTACCGTCGTATCCAGTAAAGATTAAGAAGACGCCGAGATGCTGGTCTCGGTAAGTTTTTTTTTTGGATGCGGAGCATCTAATACTCGAGGCTTGTAGTGCGGCGCCGTCCGCAAGCTTCCTCCTCCTTCTTCCACCATCTGTGCATCCCTTCCTCCTCTACACACCGCGCGCGCTTCACTCCTCCACCATCTGTGCACCCTTCCTTCCCTACACACCGCATGCGCTTCTCCTCTTCACGAACATTCGCTAGCTGTATAATGTAGCGCGCATGCGCCGTCACGCTTCGAGAACATCGGCAGCTGACGCACGCGCATTCGCCGTCGCGCTTCCAGAACATCGGCAGCTGACACGCGCGCATGCGCCGTTGCGCTTCTCCCCCTTCTCGAACATTCGACAGCTGACAGTGCATGCGCCGTCGCGCTGTATAAATACTCAAGGTCGGTGCTCGCTCGCTCAGTTGCCGCTCGTCGGTTGGTTTGTACGGCGCGTCGACGTCCGAGGTCGCAATGATCGACGTCCCTTCGACCAGCGCCGGCCAAAGTGTTGGCGGAACCGCAACCAAGTCGTCGTCCGAAGACAAGGCAGCGCGGAGAAGAGCTCGCGACGCCGAACGTAAACGTCGGTGTCGAGCGGAAGATGCTCAACTTAGAGAACGTGAAGCCGCTGAGAGACGTCAGCGTCGAGCAGCAGCACCGGATTCGGCCGCTTTGAAACGTAAGCGTCGACAAGAGGACCCGGACTTTCGAAAACGGGAAGCCGAGTGCAAGCGTCGGCGACGAGAGGCCGATCCCGATGCTGCCCGCGAGCGCAAGCACGCCGAGGTAGCGGCGTGGCGTGCCAAGCAGTATGCCACGCCCAACGCTCGCTTCAAGCGCGACTTCCTCGACCGAAGCTTCGGCCACACCTGCAAGGTGTGTGATCGTCTTTGGTTCGATAACAACTTAACTCGGATCGGCAACATTCAGAACAACTCCAAAGCGTTGTCGGTTCTTTGCGATACGTTTGGAAAGGGCACCGACTATGCCGACTACGTCGTGTGTGCTACGTGCAAGCAGTCGTTGATTGCCGGTCGAGTTCCCTCGGCTAGCGTGAGTTACGGCTACCGCTACCCGCCCCGACCCGAACATCTACCCGAGTTGAACGCGGTTGAAGAACGACTCATCGCTCCTCGACTCCCGTTCATGAGTATACGACGCTTGGCAACCCGATCCACTCACTCTTCACTTTACCGACCAAAAAGCCATCGTGTTCAAAGTTCGTCGCAATAAATAAACACCGCCCTTTCGCATACGTGTCGTACGTGTTCACTCATTTAACACCCCTCCTACAACCACGTTAACCAATTTAGCCAGCGACCCAAGTAAGTCGCAATTTAACACCCCATTTCACAACCACGTTAACCAATTTAGCCATCGAGCCAAGTAAGTCGCACTTTACACCCCGTTAACCAATTATATGCTCCGCATCCTCCTCATTGTTCCCCCGAGGGAAGCTGCGGGCATTTTTTTTTTTTTGCAGTTCCGAACAGAGCCATAAAATGCTTGCTTACGAGACCGTCGGTGCGCTCAAGTTCGCAAACGATGCTCGGGCAGACACAGCTTCGGTTACTACGCTACCCAGCGCGAGCACGACTATTGCTGCCGTTGCACAGTGCGTTTAGTGCGCATAGACTTCAGTTTAATAAACTAAACCACAACAAAAAGAAAATTAAACTGCAATCGACAGCTTTGAGTGTTTGTCGAAAGCTACAAAATAATAAAAAAAGGACGCACGCGTCACATGAGGCTTCACCGCAGAGCTGCTATGTATTTTGGGGAAGGCATGTCGGAATCTTTACGATCGCGTGGCCAGAGTAAGCATCATGTTGCAAATCACTGCAGTTAGTGTGGGACAGGTGCAGTGTGTACATGAAACGTGCAATCCGGAATCGTTAGCAGTTTGAGCTTGCATTCTTTACACGTAAATAATTGACAAATGTGCTGTGAATGAAGAGAATAACCAGCTGCAGCTAAGTTGTGCGTATTGTTAAAAAATGCACCCTCCTTGGCATTCCCTTTTACAGAGAATGAATGTTCGCGTAAGGCAAATAAATTACGATTGTGTGCCGAGTGCACGTGACAGGGAGTGCTACACTAGCTGTAGGGCTGTGAATGACCAGTTTATGAACAATTTATAATCTGTTTGCAGCACGTTGCTGAGAAATTTCTTGGGCTCTTTGGAACACTGCTAGTTTTGGCTCCATGAAAAAAAAGAAGAAAACATCATTGCACCTCAGGTTGACAGGTAATGTTTGATTTGTTCAGATTATGCTAACTTTATTACTGTAAATATACTCAAAGGTGTAACTAACAAATGACTCAATGCTATGCTATTGACACATATTCGTTATGCATTGTTTAAAAAACACATACTCAAATTTTGGTGATCTTGCAAAAGTTAGTTCACATTTTTTTTCAATGCACACTAACCTTGGCCTATAGTACTAGTTGCTAACAGGTGATATGTAAAAAGACTGCACATTATAGAGAGACATATTCTCTCCTTGTCATCGTTTCTAACTTCTTTATTTAATACCTCAGTCCTCCTAGTTGCCTATGCAAGAAATCATTTGTCTTTTGCAACTGCTTAAGCTTGCTTTACTTCTGCAGCACTTCTTTTCTAACCTCCCCGGATAATAAAGGGGTACTGACTGCAAATTTTTTTTATTTTCTTGGGGGAAACAAAAGGCCCCACTTTCAAGCATCTAGAAAATGTACTGCAAAGTGCGAGTGCACTCCGCAAAATTAAAAACAGTACCATTTTAAAAGCTAGTTTGCATATCTACAATGCCCTGACATCGTAACACAATATAAGCTCCTCGTTATGTGGTTGTGTGAGAAATCATGAAACTTGCTCGGCTGCTACGCACTGTGGCTCCATTGCCAACCCACAAGCAGTCATTTTGATAGATTTTGCGGCGATGAGTGGCCGTTTTGGTACCTGATGTCATCACAACTAGCCAGATTGCAGCATAAAGTCCCTATAATTGCCTGATGTGCCACGGCAAACTTGATTACAATATAAGACATAATATATCTTTTCACGATTTTTTTTGCTTCGCACTTGCTCAGAGTGATCTTTGTATCCATGAAATTCGCATGATAGGGTAAACTCACAAACTCACCTTTGAAAAGTGGTGTCGTACTCCTTTAGAATGTTGGCTGTAGAAGCCAATTCGAAGGAGCTATTGAGGCCAACGTATCGGGCCATCTTTAAATGTCCCTGCTGGCTTGCCATTTTGACAAAAGAGAATGACCCTCTGAGAATCGCTGCTGAGTTTCGCTATTCTTTCATCACAAGCACCTAGTCCCGAACCTCAATTCTTGGCACAGCTATATTCTGTTTTTTGTCGAAGTTCTTTTTCACTCTTTCTGTACTTAACTTCAGCCTGTTTAGTTCTCTCTTCTGTCAGGCTGATTATCATTTCAACTCACAGCCACATTGGCTGGTAAATATGTTGCTTTGCAGGAGCAGCCAAAAGTCCGTTCATGAATGTTCATTTTTGTTCTTGTTTTTTTTCCACTCCTCAATAGCTTCATTGAGGCTGCAGTATGTAAAAACGCATAGGTGTGCACCCAAGAGATGCTTTTCAGGGCTGTGCAGCATGAGCTACGTCATTTAAATGCAGCTCTTCCATCCTTCTGGCAAGTCTGGACACATGCTGAAGTATTACAATATGTCTTAATTAGCTGGCTTCACTAGCCCATTAACTGCTAAATGACATGGAGAAGTGAACCTGAGCGCAATTCGCGGTTGGTTTACCCGTTTATTGGGTTGATGACTCTGTGAATCTGGTTCACTGTTTCACTAATACTGACTTTTTGTTAGACATCTTTTAGTTTAGAAAGGAAATCAGACTGTTGGTATGGCCTTTTCTCCATTTGCTGCCACCAACCATTTACAAGCCATAATCTTTAGATGTTTTTTACCAAATTCTCCTAAGTTCATGTGATTGACCTCCAACGGTGCAGGAAAGTATTCTGATTGTACCATATATTGAGTCAGCTGCCTAAACTTTGCTTTATTATTCTGGCACTCATGATTGCGTCCCTCATAATTATATAGTGGTTTTGGGACGTTAAACCCCACATATCAATCAATCAATCACTCATGATATGATTATCTTGTTGTTTCTTCTTTTATGCCAGATCATGTGAACTGCTTGGTTAGCTTCATGTATGTCCACTGGATGCCGTCATGACCACCCAAACGACAGCAGTTACGATAGAGATTGAATATTTGTAATTAGTATGGATGGCACTGTGATCAATTCTGCTTGTGTCAGTTTTAGAGCTTCAGTATCTTCTCAAAGCTTGACAGCGTTTACTGTTTTACACATCAGCTAGTGGGATTCCCAATACAGAAACTGCGCCACCGTCTTTCGTGGAAGCTTCTGGGTGCCTTTAGAATTGCCGGTGCTTCTTTCTTTGTTGTCGTGCAATTCACTCTCGCTTTGTTAAACGTGTGACTGCGGCAACCAACCACACAAAGTTAGAAACTACTTGGCAGTCTTTCATCTCGCTAGTAGAGTATCGCTCCTATTCACTATTGTGATTCATGTGTATTCAGCTTGAATGGTAAAACAGTCTGCTAGACTAAATACGAGATTATGTCACATAAATTTTTTAACAAAGCAAACCTCTCTCTGCTTTCATTCCTTGCGTTCAGTCTTGGATTTAGCCACTTGTGCAGCTGTTGGTTTCGTACTCGATGCTATGCCATCTCTGTGACTTGCTCTGTGATCTTGACACACTTAAAAGTGCTGACTTCTTCGCATGCAACTCTCCTAAAAAAGAACAATAAATGTCACTAAACAGCAGGTTGCTGAACTCAAAATTTAAAGCCATTTTGTTTTATCCTCTCTACTTCTAGGCTGGCCCCTGAAGCAATGTGGATCAGTGACCGGAGCTGGGATGCTGCCGCAAACTGCTGCTCGGCTCAGTGTAGACAAGTTGCAATAAGGACAGCATCCGCCTTTGTGGACTTTTTCTGAAGGCGTTTAGTACACATAATTTCTCATTCTGCTTGACAAGAAACTGTTGTGCAACATAACCTTTGCTAACATTAGAAAATGTAAAATGAATCCATGGATTGCCAGAGCAAACCTGCTCCCGTGGAGACTTCATATTTACTATGAATAAAAAAATTTCTAATACAGTTTGTAGTGCTGGATGTTTTCGCCTTCACTTAACCTAAAAAAAGCAAAGTCTGGTCTGATAGGTCATCTGCAAGCACAGTTACACCACAGTACTGTCTGTCATCAGAGGTTAAATCAAAGTTGAGCCCACCTCAACTTTTCGAGGGCTGGGTGTACTTTCCATTGCGCAATGACTTCAATTTATAGCATGTTCACAATCCTTGAATTTAAATGCTTTTTGCTGGTGATATTTTAAACTAATTAAATTTCATAGGGTAAGCCATTCGGTCTGTCCTGTCAATTTGGCTACAGTGTTATGGCTATGTAGGTCAGTCGGTCATAAATGTTTATGTGTTGCAAAAAACGTAAACGAATATGGGTTAGTATATACAGAAGGAGGTCCCATAGCACAAGGCTTAAAGGCTCATGTGAAAAATATACATGTTGATAACTATAGAAAAATGGCAAATAAAAAGTGGCAAGTAATTATGATAGAAATAACGACAAGGCAAACTTGTAATGTAAATTCCAGCTGAAATGGTAATAAAACAATCTTCAGTAAATATACAAGGCTATGAAAAAAATGGCAGTAGAATATTTAACAAAAAGGACTTCAATTAATGATACATTAGACATCTCGAATCTACTGAAAAGTATTTAATGACATTTTTTTAGTGCATAGTGATATTGGATTCCAAAAATGTATGGCAGCATATATGGTAGTGTATTTGCCGTAGTTAGTGCGTGTATGTGGTAGTAAAAAATTGTTGTTAGAGGTGAACCTGGTGGGATTAGCGTTTACCAATTAAAATTTTTGTAAGACATTGGCTGTTATGGAAGAATTAAAACACTTACATAGAAGAATCCTCAGTGTATGTTAAATAATTTACACACGGTTAGTACACTATGTTGCTGATGAAGCGGGGGCACGCTGGCGAATAGAGTACTGAATGTTAGGATGCGAATGGCTTGGTTTGGGAGATGTTGAAGTGGGAGGATATGAGATGGATAGGTGTTGGTCCATGACGTGATGCAGTAGATAATACGACTGTGGATAATGGCGTAGTATAGCTTAAGCAAAGTTGAAGCATGGTCATTCTTTAAATAATGATCTGATACCATGAGCTATCATCTGTCTTATAAGTTAAATGTGAAGATAGTACGTTAGATGAGCATCTAGGAGTACTCCCAAGAATGTGAACATAGTGGAACAAAGATGTCTGTGGCTCTTGATAGTAATAGCCGGGGTAGGTGAAAGAGCATTATGACTCGAATGCAAGATATTGAACTGTGTTTTATTTGTGTGAATTCTTAAACCATTGGCTGTACACCATTTCTTTAATAATAATGGTGTCCAAGGACTTCTGCTGTGCAATTATAAGAGCTCTTTACTTCCCATTGCTAATCTGAGAAAATGGGGGACCACAAGCAGGCCATTGTGACCAGCACGTCATTGTTGTCGTGTATTCAAGAGCAGAGCCCTACACCAAGAACGTTATTGTTTATTTCTACCGCTCGTGCCCTCCCATTCTTCTTTCTCTGCTTGTTGTCGCAGGGTCGCAATCATCCGCAACAATTGCCTCATTTGGAAATTAGTTTAGACACCTTCACTCGTACGCCTTGCTCGACAGCTTGAGATGCAAGCTGCTTTAAGGATCAATGGGCTTTGTCACATAATCTCCATCAATAGTGGCACTTGTGTACTGCTCTGCTTCACCAAATGAATTCACAATAAAACAAGAAAGGTAGCTGTTAGTAGTAGACTTCATATATTTGCAGTTGTACATTTGCACATTTCTAAAAATTAAATTTCAACTTTCTAGATTTATGGATATAAACACCTCTTGGAGAGACATAAAAACTAATATTGTCACGTGGCCATGATGTTGAAGACTGCAGTAGTCGGCAGGGTTGAGACCAAACTTTTCATGTTAACGAAGTTTTGCCTGCAGTATGGAAATGCAAACTACAAGCAATACATAGTCTGCCCTAATAGCGGTAAACAGTGTGTCGGCCATGAATATTCTGACAATCAGTACAGTGCATCTGCTTTTATACAAGTGTTATAGAATATTCTGGGGTTATTGCTGGTGGCAGCGTAAGCACTAGACAATTCGCATCCGGTCCACAAACTTAACAGTGTGATCTCAAAGTGTCACGGAGCTCCTGAAAAACTGCGGCGCCGAGTGTTGCTTAGAGTATTTGTGGGCGAAACCCGGCTTTATCGAAATAAAACACACTTGGCAATACGCATGTACTTTGTTGTCAGGCTTGTCAATTATTTGCTAAATCTATCCCAAGTAAAAGGATATTTTTATCCCGAAAGGCCAAAAACACATCCGAATATGACATGTTGTGCTGCATGTGTTATTGCTGTGAGAAATATATAAAGCAATTCACATACCTGTAATAACAATATACGTGAACTTCCCATTCCCCAAGCAGTTTGCAGTGGCAAGTATTTTTTTGAATTTTCAACACATCTTATCACAGCCTCAATTAATCTTCTCATATCCAGAATTCTCTGGCAAAAACAATTAACATATGGCATTTTCTTTTTTTTATTTCAGGACAACATCAAAATGTTGATGAGAAGTTTTACATTTGTTTTTATAATTGTCTTGCAACAAAGCACTCAGATTATCGAAGCATTTAACTCAACTTTAGCCAGAAAATGGATGCTTCCAAAGCTTCTCAAAAAATACATTTTATTGATATTACAAATATAACTTATCCAGGCTGCCACTCGTGATTTCGGCAAGAATTTAGTCAATGTATTGGCACTCACTGCATTTTCTGTCTGGCATGTGCTGAATATTCAAATGTACTTTTTTGTAGTTTGCTTAGTTAACTTTATTCCTATCTCTGCAGAGTTATTTGTGCTGTCTGACCTTGTGTTTTTATCATTATTGCACAAATAATGCGATAATAAACAAGTAAGTTGTTATGCACAGGCTTATGCTTAGTTAAGTGATGTAAGCTAAGAGTACAAAACATGTGCAATAAACTGATCCTTCTTGCTAATGGACGGCAAGATTAAGGGCAACTTTCACCCAAACCCTCTTATGTTTTTACTTGCGTTGCATGTCACGAATTGGCATCACTTGTAGCTAGGTGCGTTTTCTTTTTTCCATTTACATACTTTGAGGCATGTGCAAGGGTGTGTTCAATGAGAGATGGGATACAGCACAAAAAATAAAAAGTATTCGTGATGTTTACAGATGCCCAATCACATTCACACAAAAAGATGGTGGATCATCGGTAGCAACAACACAACTAGGGGTGTGCAAATATTTAAATAACGGACCAAATATCATTCGCTAATCAAATTTAATTGTACATATACGAAATACCCAATATTTAAAAATAATTAGCCCCGATGGGACAACCCTGAAGCAGCAAAACATAGGATCAGCTGAAGGTTTATTTTCTTTTTGTAATCCTTGAACTACCACAATAAATGTAGCCCAAGTATTGGCAGCACTATTGATTCTATAACCATTACCAGATGAAGCATTTTTGCTGCAAACTGCACTTTCACTCTGTTTTTTACTGTGGTGTAACTGCATCACATTAATCCTTTCCTGTTTTCATCATTGAAGTTAGGGACTATGACTGCAATTAGCTTCACGAATGAAAACACATGCCAGTAAGCCTCTTGTTCGCGTAAATTGTTCTTACAGATAAAGCTTTCAACACTTGAATTTTACATGCTCTCTGTGCCAGGGTATATGTTGTGATAATTTTGCCTGTTCCAATAAAACTTTAGATGAATGCATGGTGTTCGGTTCAAAATTGTTTAGACTTCTGCTGAAATTTTACTTAAAAACTAGCAACAGAGTTGTACGTAACTTGAATAATGGAGTTGCTGAGGTATTTTTACATACAGTTGAAAAGTATTTTCAAGGCTCTGGTCACTGCTGTACACAAGCTTATTACAGTTTTCGCAACTGTAGTATTATTTGGTGACAGCTCGTGAATATTTATTTCAAACAAACTGTTTTGGAGTTCTAGGATTATTTTAAAGAAGGTTTCCTTTCTATTTAAAAACTATCAGAAGAGTATTAGGCTAACTTAAGTGATATTTTGGTTATACCATTATTGGATTCATATAAATTCGCTTTTCAAATTTACTACTCACAAACCACTTGCTTGCGCGCGTCTGTAGTACGACAGTGTTCATGCTGTTAACGCTTCACTGCTCTACATGCATGCATCTTGGTGAAGTGAGCAAAAAAAATGGCAGCATATCCACGGAGTGAATGATGGAGAGTGGGGCGAAGAATTCGTCCGTCCATTCGTTCTTGCTTCCGTCCGTCCATGCGTCCGTCAGTGTGACCGTCCATGCGTCCATCAGCCCGTCCGTGCGTGCGTCTGTTCGTGCGTCCGTCCCTGCGTTCGTCCATGCAGCCGCCCCTGCGTTCGTTCATGCGTCCATCCATGCATCTGTCTATGTGTCCGTTCGTCCATCTATTCAACACTCCAAGTACCACCATCTCGCATCTTTTCGACATATATTCCCCATATAGAAGCACCGCCATCCAGTGGACATTCCAAGGACTAAACGAGAGGTGGCATACGGACACTTTCTTACGGCTTGCGCTTCGGGTCCAGTTCCCACCTTTAACCACCTCGAGTTCATGGTGTGTTGGAAATTGTTTGAACCTCCCGCGCGAATAGCGCGCGCACCAAGAGACGGAGAACGAAGAAGAAGAGACCAGCAAGGAAAGAGAACTCGCTCTTTACCATGGATGCTGGCGTTTGCGTCTCCTTCATTTGGTGCCTTTAAACTCCGAAGCGTGGTTTTCCCACATCGATTTTTGGTGCCGACGACCCGGGAATCAAGCCTACAACGACCCGAGCCTTTCATTCCTGGTGTGGGTGAGCTGCGCTGCGAGCTAGACCGACATGGAGCGAGCGAAGAGCAAGCGGGCCTCGCGGCGATCGATGAACACAAGAATCATCAACGAGGTCAACCAGGTGCTCCAGTCCAATGAGTTCGAGCTTTCTGGACTTCGAATGCTGCACGGCCGCCTACGCGCCAGCAACGTGGAACTTAAAGCCTTGAACAACGAGGTTGAAACCCTGATCACTGACGACCTGGCGGCAGACGACTATGAGGTGGTCATGCAATACGATGACGCCGCTAACAGTACTCTGGCGTTGCTCGAGCACCACATTGAAGTTCTGAAGACTTCTGCTACGCCGGCGTCGTCTACAACTCCAGCCATGGGCGCAAGGACCTGTGAGGGTGCACCGAGCGAGCATGAACGACTTCCACAACGTGAGTTCGGCGCACGACTTCCCAAGCTGGAGCTTCTTCGTTTCGATGGAAACGTGATCAAGTGGCAACCCTTTTGGGATATGTTCCTGCACTCCGTGCACGAGAACCCAAGGCTGTCCAACACAGACCGGTTTCACTACTTGGCCTCACTTCTAGATGGACCTGCAGCTCAGGCCGTCGCCGGTATTCAGGTGACAGATTCTTGTTACGATGACGCGCTGGAAATTTTGAAACGTCGGTTTGGAAACAAGAAAGTCATTGAGCAGAAGTACTTAGGAAATTTGCGCACGCTCAAACCAGTGAAATTAGCGAGTGATGTCACTGCTCTGCGCAAGCTTTTCGACACAGTTCAACTAAACAGGAGGGGACTGCGTAGTCTTGGAATCACGGAGTCATCCTACGCGGCTATGCTGAATGAAGTTCTGCTCAAAGTCATACCAGCTGACATTGTCGTAGAATACTTCAAAAAAGAAAGTATGGAGAACACGACGGAAACGAGCCAGGCTTCATCTGATCAGGAACTTGAGCAGCTGATGAAATTTCTCCGCATCGAAGTTGAATGTCGAGAAAAGAGTTCTTTAGTGAACAATTTGCCAACGACATCGAACAACAGCGTACCTGTATTAAATAGATCATTCAAGAAGCAGTCCGCGACTCCTACAGCATCCGTTCTTCAAAACAAGACACTATCTTCCCCCTCGTCCTGTTTTTTCTGCGCTGCTACCGATCACAAGACAGAGGACTGCACGAGTGACATGACTCTGGCCGAGAAGCGCAACAAACTTGTAACAGACGGTCGATGCTTCCGGTGCACGTCAAAAGGACATCTGGTCCGCAATTGCCGGCGGAGAGTGCACTGCCAAGCATGCAAGCGCAGACACGCCTCCTCGATGTGCAATGCTAGTAGTTCTGAAACACCATCAGTGACTAATGCTCAGAAGAAACCGAATGCTACGGTGCAAGTTTCCACTCAGAGAGCTTCAGTTCCCCGACTCATCAATGATGTTCTTCTCCAGACTTTTCGAGCTTGGGTAACGACTTCATCTCATTGTTGCTATATACGCGGTGTTCTCGACAATGGAAGCCAGCGAACGTTCGTCACTGAGAGCGTCGCTTCCAAGCTAAGTCTACCTGCTGTTGCCGAGACCGAACTCGCCATCAGTGCGTTTGGTAGAGCGAGCGACCCAACCCGACGATTCAAAATGGTCAAGATCACGCTCCGCAGTCAGCACGACGACCTAACCATTGACATTGAGGCCATAGTGGTGCCCTTTATTTGCGAGGAGATGATTGAAGCACCAAGGCAGAGTCGTCTTCTTCAAGCCATCGCAGCGGAGGGGAAACATCTGGCTGACGCAGTCGTTTACCCGAGTGTAGATTGTGAGCCAGGTGTGAGTGTCCTCATTGGATCGGACCAGCTTTGGAAGTTGATGCCCAACACGAGTGAAGCGAGGTGGGATGAAGAAAACCCTGCCTTACTCGCCATTAACACAAAGATGGGCTGGACTCTCCAAGGCCCCTTATCTGGTGGTGGAAGCACGAGTAACAAAGCAAGCACCCAAGTATGTGTTCTTCGAACAGGTTCCCACGAAGACGACCAGATCGCCTTCCCATTACAAAGATTTTGGGACCTCGATGCTATCGGAATTGCCGACACGCCGACGTCTCAGTGCAACGCAGATATTTTGGAAGAATTCAACAACACTACCAGGCTTCGGAAAGGACGCTATGAAGTTGCGTTGCCATGGAAATCACCTCTCGTCGACATGGCCGACAATCGCAAAGTAGCCCTTTCGAGGCTCCATGGACTCGTCAAGCGGCTGTCACCAAACGACGAAGCCATGAGAGCCTACGATAAGGCTATCAGGCAGTATGAGGTGGACGGTCATGCTGAAAAAGTTGAAGATGCCCCTTATTGTACACAGCACCTATACTACATGCCGCATCGAGAGGTAATCCGCGAAACATCTACGACGACGAGACTTCGCGTAGTCTTCGACGCATCATCGCATGCATCAGGAGCTTGTTCTCTCAACGAACAACTCGAAAAAGGTCCTAATCTGAATGCTGACCTTTTCAAGGTTTTGATCCGGTTTCGCCTTTTCGCCATCGGAATTACAGCAGACGTGCAGAAGGCGTTTCTACAAATCAGCATTCGAGAAGAAGACAGAGATGCTCTTCGTTTCTTGTGGTTTGAAGGGCTACCAATGTCAGGCAGACCACTGCCAAAAATACAAGAAATGCGAATGACCAGAGTTCCAATCGGCACCTCCGCAAGCCCTTTCCTATTATCTGCAACGTTGAAATACCATTTCGATCACGTTGAACAAATTTACCAAGTAACGGCCGCAAAACTGAAGGCAAGCTTCTACGTCGATGACCTAGTTTTCGGAGCTTCAACGACAAAAGAAGCGCTACAACTCTACGAAGAGACGAAGGCCATAATGGAGCTGGCCGGAATGAAAATGCAGAAGTGGTCAACAAACTGCGACCTGTTAAGAGAGAAGCTCAAGCAAGCAGGAGAGACGTCAGCTGAGCAGGTCACACAATCTAAGGTTCTTGGGCTATCCTGGAACTACACCGACGACACCATTTCGGTGAAAATTGACTCTGTGACGAAAGTCTTAAAAGCGGGACTTTGTACCAAGCGAACTGTGCTTCAGGCTTCATCACGAATTTTCGACCCCTTGGGACTGCTAGCACCGTTCACCATTCGAGTTAAAATACTTTTTCAGAAGATATGGATGCAAGGACTCGACTGGGAAAGCGTTCTCCCCGAGACATTGAAGATCGAGTGGGACAAGTGGACTGTCGAACTTCAAGACCTCAAAGACTTTAGAACCAAGAGGTATCAACTAGACAACAGCAGCCCTGATAAAAGCACTCACCAGCTGCATATATTCACGGACGCTAGCCCGTGTGCCTACGGAGTAGTGGCATACATACGAGTGGAAGACAGTACCGGAGCGGTTCGACTCCAGCAGCTGCTCGCTAAGTCTCGGGTCGCTCCAATCAAGGGTCTCACTTTACCACGCCTGGAACTCGTCGCTGCGGTTCTTGGAGCTCGACTTCTTAAGCTACTTGTGGATACTTTGCCACACACAAATATAGAATACTTCTGCTGGACCGACTCCCAAGTTTGCTTGAGTTGGATCAAGTCTACAGCCACCAAGTGGAAGCCCTTCGTTTGTAACAGGGTAATTGAGATCCAAGGGCTCACAGACCCGAGTCGCTGGAGACATTGCTCTGGAAAGACAAACCCAGCCGATTTAGTTACAAGAGGGATATCAGCGCATCACCTTTGTACAAGCGATTTATGGTGGCATGGGCCTGACTGGCTATCTGGTACCCAAGAAACGTGGCCGGCAAGTGAAGCTGGTCCTCATGAGTCAACGGATGAACTATGTAGATCAAACGACGAAGACACAACAGTTTTGACTTGTCAATGCTCGCAAGCAGAGCCACTTTTCGAGCTCGACAAGTACAGCAGCTGGATACGAGTTGTTAGAATCACAGCTTGGATTCGAAGATTTATTCACAATTGTCGAGTGCACACCAGTCGTCGTCTGATGGGCCCACTCACTGCCCCTGAGATAAAAGAAGGCGAGTTTACATGGATGAAGAATGCACAAGCGGAAGCCTTTAGTATAGAACTCGCCTCATTGTTAAAAAACCAACCATTAGCTAAGGCATCCCGAATTCGTGATCTGCATCCATTCCTGGACAATGATGGGATTTTAAGAATCAAGACCCGGCTTGACAACGTAAAAACATCAGAATACGTGAGGTGCCCGATTCTACTACCAGCTGACCACCGCTGCACATACCTCATCATCGACCGCACGCACCGGCGCCTGCTGCACAGTGGTGTAAACGATACCCTTTCAGAGCTACGCGAGTGTTTTTGGGTGATTAAGGGCCGCCAGTGTGTGAAAAAAGTGCTCTCTAGGTGCAAAGTGTGTGCTAGATTCAAGCTCCAACCTGCAACAGCCCCTACCGCACCACTGCCGACCGACAGGGTTAAGAGATCACACCCTTTTCAAGTTGTGGGTGTTGACTTTGCTGGTCCCGTTTTTGTGAAAGGAACCAGTCCCGTGAAGGCCTATATCGTTATTTTTACGTGTGCCGTCGTTCGGGCGATCCATTTGGAGTTGTGCTCCGATATGACGGCGGGGTCATTTTTAATGGCTTTCCGTCGGTTTGTGTCGCGACGCGGCTTGCCTAGTGTTATTTATTCCGACAATGCTCTAGCTTTTCATGCTGCCAGTCGCGACTTAAAAGTGATGTACAGAGCTTTGAGAGACTTCCAAGTACAGGACTTTTGCTCTACTAACCACATTACCTGGAAATTCATTGCAGAACGTAGTCCTTGGTGGGGTGGATTTTGGGAGAGGATGATTCGCACTGTTAAAAGCTGCCTACGGAAAATTCTAGGGAAAGGTTGCTTTGATTTCGAGCAGCTTGTGACCATTCTTGCCGAAGTAGAAAATGTAGTGAATTCTAGGCCATTAACGTACCTCTCCGCTGACGCTACCGAGCCAGCTGTACTTACACCTTCGCACTTTCTAACCGGTAGGAAGTCTACTACACTGCCTAGTGCTAATACTGCTGAAACGTCGGGAACTCGCTCCGATACTTTAAAGCATTGGAAGTGCAGGCAGCAAATAGTGGCTGATTTTTGGAAGCGTTGGTATAAAGACTACCTCTTGTGCTTGAGGAGTGCACACATTAGGCGAGTACAGCCTTGCAACCAGCTTAAGGTTAACGATGTAGTCGTCATTAAGGAAGACAAGGTGCCCATAACTTTTTGGAAAGTTGGTAGAGTTACTGACGTGTACTTATCAAGTGATAATCACGTTAGAGCCTGCAAGATTGTCTTGGCAGGAGGTACGGAAGTTACGAGGCCAGTACAACTTTTATGCCCGTTGGAGCTGGGCGATTGAACTTTCGGGCGCGGAGGATGTTGGAAATTGTTTGAACCTCCCGCGCGAATAGCGCGCGCACCAAGAGACGGAGAACGAAGAAGAAGAGACCAGCAAGGAAAGAGAACTCGCTCTTTACCATGGATGCTGGCGTTTGCGTCTCCTTCATTTGGTGCCTTTAAACTCCGAAGCGTGGTTTTCCCACATGGTGTATACTAGTTCACTGTATTTATGGCACTGCGGCCGAACCCTCGCTAAACCTATCGAAAACCAAAGAGGTTACGCCCAGCGAGTATGACGTAGTAAACTTTTTCAGTCAGATGGTGCTCAATGTACATGCCAATAGCTGCTAATGGGAAATGAGAGGCGGAGAATTCGGCTTTTACTTTCTTACGGCTTGCGCTTCGTATCTACTTCCCATTTTTAACCACATCGAGTTCATTCATGGTGTGTACAAGTTCATTGTATTCTATGCACAGCGGCTCAACGCTCGCTAAACCTTTCTAAAGCTAAAGAGGTTACACCCAGCGAGTATAACGTAGCAACCCTTTCTTGTCAGATAGTGCTCAGTGTACATGCCAATGGCTGCTAATGGTGATCGCAGCCTGCGCGTTAACTAAAAGCCGAATGCTCCTGTCTCTCTTTCCCCATTAGCAGCCATTGACATGTACATTGAGCACTATTTTTTATTGTTCAACAACGCACAGAAGAAGTCTCTCACCGGCACCACCTTGGAGGTCAAAATGTTATACTTGTTACGTCCTACGGGGGACGAGCGGGAGCCGCTATAAAGAGTTTCGCCCCTAAAACGTTGGTTTGAGGCGGGTTCTTCACATGCACAACATACAGTAGATTTCGAAGTGTATTTGGCCTAGAGGCAATACGCTGTCACCCGCGTCCTTCTCTTCTAATAGCGCGGCCTCTCGCTCCTCATGTGAACGGAATTGCTTGGCGTGTTGATAGAGTGACACTACGAAGGCATTCGTTTCCAGGTCTATCGAGAAGCTGCTACAGATACTCGTGCTTCTTATTCGGCATCGCTATCATAATCAGTAGCGGTGGCATTCACTACGAGAAGCCTAAGATATGCCAGAGTGAGTGCAAGCTGAGCGATCGAGTGACGTGCGCGACGTAGGCGCTCAAGTGCTCCGAAACCGGCTCTTTGAGCTGCAACAAATGCTTATCGAGTTACGATTATTGTTATATAGTCCGTACATGAACTCTTCAAACCGTCATTATCCATTTTTCACTGCATATCTGTGCCGACTTTGATGCTTTCGGCGATCGTTGCAAACGAAGCGACGAGTCTTGCGGCAGCGTCGACACAGGCGTGCGAACAACGTTTCTGTAACACCTTGGTAGTACCAACTACTTGATAGCGCCGTCATCCAATTCTTCGTAAGCGGTTTGCCAGAACGCGTGCGAGCGTCAACTTTGTTCTCACTTTCGTCGCGGCGTCTTCATCAGCTATGCCCCTGCCCGACACGCCCTTGCAGCATCGCCCTGGGCGCAGCCATGTTTGCTGACGACATCACACAAAAACCAATGAGCTCGCAGCTTCCGATAGCCTTGTAAGATGGCCTGGCGCAGTGCATTGTGGGGGGGGTCTAACCGCTCGCCTTTGTAAACTCGCCCCCGGGCGTGCCGTCAGTACCCCCCCCCCCCACCTCGGAAGCGTAGTTTCGCGGACGAACCTCCTCACATCGGTGGCCGAGCAAGCCCTGGAAGGTTCTAGAAAGAATAGGGCGTGGTGATGCTGAGTTGTGTCACGTGTCGCGGACGGCCCTCAAAACGTCTAGCTCTTTCCCCAGACTGTGCATCGCGCCGACGAAACGATGAGATCTTTCTGGAATATACTGCGAAAGGTATTTAAACGAGCAGGGAAAAAGGGAAAACAGGAGAAGAAAAAAGTTTGTGCCAGGGTGCGTAGTGTGTTCCGCCTTGTCGGCAAAGGTTTTGTCCTCAGTGACAAAACAGGAGAAGAAAAAAGTTTGCGCTAAGTGGGTAGGGTTTTTTGCCTTGTCGACGAAGGCTTTTGTCCTCAATGAAAAGTCAGGTATTGAAGAGGATTTCCACCTGAGGTGTGAAGGCTTGTGCTACAAGCAGAAGAGTGTGTCTACTGCCAGCGAGCAAAGACGCGTTGCAACAGCTGCGCGGGAAAAGCCGGCGAAGTTTGGTGCTTGGAGAGCAGCCAATCGAAGACGCGAGGTTTCCTGGAAGAGAAACTTCGGGGGCAGCGGAACGGCAATAGTGCTGGACTTTGAGCGAGTGATTCTTAGAAGAGTATCATTCAGACTTTGTTCCAAGGACTTTGAACTGAATAAGTTACCGAATTCTTTAGTCTTTAAGTGTCCTGGTTGTTCGATGCATGTGACGGGATTTTAGCGCGTATTGTTGTTTGTGTCCGTTGTTTCGAGTGTAGCTGATTGTACTGTGTAGTACGTTGTTTGATTGGTGACATCGTATTCAACAATTGTCGAGTGTGCATATTTGTGTATCGTGTGATCTGCCATATTTCACAATTTAATTTTGTTTTGTTTATCAACTGTCGGCTCTGACTCGTTCTTTGAGCCCCAGCCGGCGTCCGCTGGCGCGCCAAGTAAGACCACTTCTAAATTGTCAGCGCTTTCGTGGTGCAGTTCGGGGGGCCGATACTTCAGCCCTTGGAATTAGCCCGGTGATCACCTCCCTAATTAACGGGACTCTTGACAAATAATCTGGAATCCACGACAGGACCTTTTTGGTGCTCAGTGGGCCTAAAGTAGTGGGAAAGAGCCTTGAGTTGTTGATAGTGCTATCGGACCAATTTTTGTGTGCTGCTTAGTGTTCTCGTTAGTGAGGGTGCAGAGTGTGTTTCGATAGACGGATTTAGGCAGATACGTTGTAAACGCGGCAAGGTTTTATTGGCGAAACACCATGGATCTCGAGAAGTTAGTAGCTCTTGGTGAGGAGATGGGTCTTTCTGGCACCGACCTACGGAAGTGGGTCACCCAGAAGAAAAAAGAACAAAAAGAGAGGGCCAAAGAAGAAAAGGCAGCTGACCTGAAAAAGGAAAGGTTGGCGGTTGAAAGAACCAAAGCGGAAAAAGCAGCTGAGTTGGTGAGAGATAGGCTGGCAGCTGAGAGGTTGAAAAAAGAAAGAGAGCCGTAATTGAAGTTGGAGCTGAATAGAGAAGGGCTAGCAGCTGAGAAGGCGAAACAAGAAATAGAGGAAAGGGAACGGCAGCGGTAGCACGAGATGGAACTCGAGCGGCTTCGTTTGCAACACCGAAGCGAAACTCAAGCCCAAGATAGAGTTGAAAGCAGTGAACGGGAGGATCATGGCTTCCGCTTGAACCCAAGCAAGCTGTTCGTAGCGAAAGATGAAAGGAAGGACGACCTTGATGCCTACCTTCACCGATTTCAGACGATTGCAAGGAGCCAGAGTTGGCTGGAACATCAATGGCCAACTGCTTTGAGTACTTGCTTGAGTAGCCACGTGCTCAGCATGTACGGTAGCCTGACTCCAATCGATGCGGCCGTCACAGGTCCCATTAATTAGGGAGGCGATCGCCGGGCTAACTCAAGGGCCGAAGTATCGGCCCCCCGAACCTCACCACGAAAGCATGGACAATTTAGAAGTGGTCCTATTTTGCGCGCCAGCGGACACCGGCTGTGGCACAAAGAACAAGACAGAGCCGAGAGTTGATAAACAAAACAAAATTATATCCAAGTTATGGCAGATCAAAACGATACACAAGTATGCACACTCGCCAATAGTTGAATACAATATATCACCAATCAAACATTGTACTACACAGTGCAATCAGCCACAGTCGAAACAACGGATACAGACAACAATACGCACTACAATGCAGTCGCATGCATCGAAAAACCAAGACACTTACAGACTAAAGAGTTAGAAAACTTAATCAGTCCATAGTTTTTGGATGAAAAGTTTGAATCATACTCTTCCTAGAATCACTCACTCAAAGTGCAGCATTGTTGTCGTTCCGCTGCCCCCGAAGTTTCTCTTCCAGGAAAACTCGCGTCCTCGATTGGCCGCTCTCCAGGCGCCAAACTTCTTCGCCGGAAACACGTCGGCTTCACACGCGCAACTGTTGCCACGTGTCTTCGCTCGATAGCAGTAGACACACACCTGTAGCTCGAGTCTGTAGCTCGAGTCTTCACCCCTCAGGTGGAAATCCTCTTCTTCTCCTCCTTCGTCCCGGAAGACGAAAGGCTTCGCCCACAAGGCGGAACACCCTACGCACTCTGGCGCATACTTTCTTCTTCTCCTGTTTTGTCACTACGGACAAAACCTTCAACGACAGACGCGGCGGGATAACCCCACGCTCAATAGCGCTAACTTCCTTCTTTTCCTGATCTCCCATCTCGGCTGCTCGATTAAATACCTTCCACGCGAGATTCCAGAAAGTTCTCATCATTTCGTCGGCGTGATACGAAGCGAAGGCTGGGGAAAGCGCGAGACTGTACGAGGGCCGTCCGCGACGGATGACGCAACCCTGCATTACCACGCCCCTTTCCATCGAGAACTCTCTAGGGCTACTCGGTTGCCGATGCGAGGAGGTTCGTTGGCGAACCTACGCTTCCGAGGGGAGAGGAACGCGCGCCCGGGGAGTCTTTGGATACTTTTTTTTTTATTGTTGACCTCTCGGCGCTTCGTCGCGAAAATTTGGCAGCGCGCCCTTTTTAGCACTCGTTTTGTGACACTGCCCCCCTTTTTAATAATATCATCTCATAATATTCAAAATCACACAAACGAGTGCGAACAGTCCCCACACTCTCAGAAACTGTAACATAGTCCGTCGCTCATGACACGTCACATTCACAATAGATCACTCAATACAATTGTACATTGTAATTCAATCTCACAACACATGAAATATAACCACAGGTGCTTGAGTACATCACTCCATCACAGATTCCAGACAATACAAATGTACAAAGTTTTCTCTTTACAACAATTGTACAATCACATCACCGTAACAAAGATTTTGACTCACTCGACATACAGTTGTGACACAGGATAACAACCACAAACACTTAACATATAGCACTATCAAACAGATTCCGAATCGACCTCGACACCTATCCTGCGCATTTCGAGTGGCGCTTGCGCCCTTTTTTGCGGTGCTCTCTAGATCTCTTCTTATTGTTTTTTCTGGTTTTCTTCCGGTGAGCCCCTTCCAACGACAGTATCTGAGGCGGCGTCTCAGCCATCGTTGTCACTTCCGACATTTTTAACAGGTAATGACACTCAACCGATCCTGTCCGGTTATTCACCCGCTTGTTCATGTCACGACATTTGGCCTGGCTGGCCGACGCCGTCACCTTTACACTGTCGGTCGGTTGAGGTCGTGCCGACGTAATTCCAGCTGCCCAGCACGTGAACTCATTCAACACGATCATCTTCTCATTCACTGCCTCTTGCACCGCGGATTCACCTTGGCTCGAGTGAGATCTGTCATGAGATGCTCCTCCACTGTATCTCGCAGTCGCTGGATCGGCGAGGGCTCTATCTTTGGGTCTTCTCCCAATCGTTTTGGATCATTCCGCCCTCGCGCCCTGTCGATCTTTCCGATGACGAGGTCTTACAGGTGGGTCGTCATGCATAGAGCAGTAACCTTCCCGACGAAGTACGGGGTTTCAACCTCAATTTCTGCTTCGGGAAGCATCCGAACCATACTGTCAATTAGGCAAACTGATTCTGTTTTGCCTGGTAACTCACATTCCCGTACCAATTTTTTCCGCACGATAACCGCCGAGCTACCGGTGTCTCCTAACACCGTAATCTTCTTGCCTGCAACCTTTCCAGGCAGCGTTGGCATCCCCTTCATAACACCGGTTAGCTGTTTTGTCATTACAGCACCCACAATAGGAAGTTTCTCTCCAATTTTCAACTCTACGAATTCGTCTGTGACGGCATTATCATTGGATTTCGGTGCCACTAGCACACAGGATACCTGGTGAGTTTGACTCGCTCCGTTACGGCATGCGTCTGCTTTGTGCTTAGTCTGGCCACACTTGAAACACTTTACTACCGTAGGGCTCGTAAAGTTAGTACGACAGTTGTTCGCGCGATGACCCACTCGGTTACACAGTAAACATCGCGGAACACTCTCCGGTGCACGCTTTTTTTGTTCGGGTGCCGAATTTTTCGAGTCTTCGGGACACTCCTTCTTGACGTTGGCCAAATTTGTGCCACCTTGCGCTGCCGAGAATCGGTTGGCCAGTTCAAGCATGTCTTCAAGTGACTCAGCCTTCCTCTCTTTCAAGTACAGCGACAGGCTTGGGTGGCAACTGGTGAGGAATTGCTCTCTAATAAGGAGCTCTCTGAGCTCATCGTACTCCTGCCCTGTCCCCGAAAGTTCAATCCATCTGTCTAAATAATGGCTAAATCGGGCGGCGTACTGCGTAGCCGTCTCACCATCAGCTGGCTTTCCTGTCCGAAATCTGTCCCGGAAACCTTTCACAGAAAATCTAAATCGCTTCAGTAAAGCAGCTTTCACCTTTACATAGTTGGCAGCATCGGTCGGCGTCCACCTACCGTACACACTGAGCACTTCACTAGCAAGTACTCAAAGCAGTTGGCCATTGATGTTCCGGCCAGTTCTGGCTCCTTGCAATCGTCTCAAATCTGTGAAGGTACCCGTCAAGGTCATCCTTTCTTTCATCAAACGCTACGAGCAGCTTGCTTGGGTTCAAGCGGAAGCCATGATCTTCCCGTTCGCTGCTTTCAACTCTAGCTTGGACGGGAGTTTCACTTCGCTGTTGCAAATAGAGCCGCTCAAGTTCTATCTCGTGATGCCGCTGCCGTTCCCTTTCCTGTCTTTCTTCTTTCAGGAGTCGCTCCTTTGCCTTTCTTTCTTCTCTCGCCCTTTCAGCTGCCAGCTTTTCACTCTCCAGCTCCAACTTCAATTGCTGCTCTCTTTCTTCTTTCAGCTGTCGCTCCTTTGCCTCTCTTTCTTCTTTATTTCTCTCAGCTGCTAACCTCTCTCTCTCACACTCAGCTGCTTTTTCTTCCTTGGCTCTCTCAGCTGCCAACCTCTCTCTCTCCAACTCAGCTTCTTTTTCCACTTTGGCTCTTTCGACCGCTAACCTTTCTTTTACCAGCTCAGCTGCCTTTTCTTCTTTGGCCCTCTCTTTTTCTTCTTTTTCCTTCTGGATGACCCACTTCCATAGTTTGGCGCCGGAAAGACCCATCTTCTCAACAAGAGCTACTAACTTTTCAAGATTCATTGTGTCTCGCAAATAAAACCTTGCCGCGTTCAAAAAATATCTGCGATAATCAGTATATCGGAACACTCTCCTGCACTCGTTAACAAGAACACTGAGCAACAGACAAAATCGTTCCGATAGCACTATAAACAACTCGAGGCTCTTTCTCACTACTTTGGACACACTGTGCACCAAAAGGTCCTTGTTGCGGACGCCAGATTATTTGTCACAGGTCCCGTTAATTAGGGAGGCGATCGCCGGCCTAATTCAAGGGCCGAAGTATCGGCCCCCGAACCGCACCGCGAAAGCGTGGACAATTCAGAAGTTGTCCTATTTGGTGCGCCTTTTAACGGCGGTTGTGGCCCAAAGAACAAGTGAGAGCCGAGAGTTAATAAACAAAACAAAATTATATTCTCAGATATCGCAGATCAAAATGATACACAAGTATGGACACTCGACAATAGTTGAATACAATATGTCACCCATCAAACAATGTACTACACAGTAAAATCAGCCACACTCGAAACAACGGACACAGACAACAATACGCACTAAAATGCAGCGAAAAACCTAGACACTTAAAGACTAAAGAGTTAGAAAACTTATTCAGTTCAAAGTTCTCGGAACAACAGTTTGAATGATACTCTTCCGAGAATCTCTCACTCAAAGTCCAACGTTGTTGTCGTTCCGCTCCCCCGCCGGTTTTCTTTCAGGAAACCTCGCGTCTTCGATTGGCCGCTCTCCAGGCTCCAAACTTCTTCGCCGGAAACACGTCGGCTTCACACGCGTAACTGTTGCCACGCGTCTTCGCTCGATAGCGGTAGACACACACTCTTGCCTGTAGCTCGAGTCTTCACCCCTCAGGTGGAAATTCTCTTCTTCTCCTCCTTTGTCCCGGAAGACAAAAGCTTCGCCCACAAGGCGGAACACCCTACGCACTCTGGCGCATACTTTCTTCTTCTCCTGTTTTCTCACTAGGACAAAACCTTCACCGACAGACGCGGCGGAATAACCCCACGCTCAATGGCGCTAACTTCCTTCTTTTCCTGATCTCCCATCTCGGCTGCTCGATTAAATACCTTTCGCGCGAGATTCCAGAAAGTTCTTATCGTTTCGTCGGCGAGATACGCAGCGAAGGCTGGGGAAAAGCGTGAGACGGTACGAGGGCCGTCCGCGACGGATGACGCAACCCTGCATTACCACGCCCCTTTTCATCGAGAACTCCCTAGGGCTTGCTCAGCCGCCGATGCGAGGAGGTTTGTTGGCGAACCTACGCTTCCGAGGGGAGAGGGACGCGCGCCCGGGGAGTCTTTGGATACTTGTTTTCTTTTTTTATCGTTGACCTCTCGGCGCTTCGTTGCGAGAATATGGCGGCGCGCCTTTTTTTGAGCGCTCGTTTTGTGACAGCGGCCAACTATACAAAAGTGAAGCCTACTTTACTGAAGCGATTTAGATTTACTGTAGAAGGTTTCCAGGACAGATTTCAGACAGGAAAGCCAGCTGATGGCGAGACGGCTACGCAGTGCGCCACCCGACCAAGCCATTATTTCGACAGATGGATCGAACTTTCAAGGACAGCACAGGAGTACAATCAGCTTAGAGAGCTCCTTATTATAGAGCAATTCCTCATTAGTTACCACCCAAGCCTGTCGCTGTACTTGAAAGAGGGAAAATCTGAGTCACTTGAAGACATGCTTGAATTGGCCGACCAATTCTTGGAAGCGCAAGGTGGCACAAATTTGGTCAAAGTTAAGAAGGAGCGTCCCGAAGACTCGAAAAATTCGGCACCCGAACAAAAGAAGCGTGCACCGGAGAATGTTCCGCGATGTTTTCTGTGTAACCGAGTGGGTCATCGTGCGAACAACTGTCGTACTAACTTTACGGGCCCTACGGTAGTAAATTGTTTCAAGTGTGGCCAGACTAAGCACAAAGCATACGCATGTCGTGACGGAGCGAGTCAAACTCACCAGGTATTCTGTGAGCAAGCGGCACAAAAAGCCAATGATGATGACACCACTGACGGATTCATGGAGTTAAAAAATGGGAAGAAACTTTCTTTTTTTTGGGTGCTGTAATGACAAAATGGCCAACCGGTGTTACGAAGGGAATGCCAAAGCTGCCTGAAAAAGTTGCGGGCAAGAAGGTTACAGTGTTAAGAGACACCGGTAGCTCCACTGTTATCGTGTTGAGAAACTTGGTTTGACAAAGTTAATGAACAGGCAAAACGAAACCAGTTTTCCTAATTGACAGCACGATTCGGATACTTCCTGAAGTGAAGATTGAAGTTGAAACCCCGTACTTCAGTGAAGGGTAACTGCCCTGTGCATGACGACCCTCCTGTACGACATCGTCATCGGAAATATATATGGAGTGCGAGGGCCGAACAATCCCGAACGTTTGGGGAAAAACCCGGATATGGAGCCTCCAGCAACCCAAAATTCGAGAGGTACAGTGGAAGAGAATCCGGCGAAGGATTCTACCCGAGCTCAAAATGAAGCCCGGGTGCAAAATACAGTGAATCGGGTGATGATCGTGTTGAACGAGAGAACGTGCCGTGCAGCTCGGCTGGACTTACACCGGCATGACCTCTGCCGAGCAACAGTGAAAAGGTGAGGCAGTCGGCCAGCCACGCCCAATGTCGCGACGTGAACAAGCTGGTGAATAATCAGACAAGATCAGTTGAACGTTATGACCCGTTAACGGTGTTAAAACAGACAACGATGGCTGAGACACCGCCTCAGATACCGTCGTTGGAATGGGCTTATCCAAAAGGAAACAAGAACAATAAGAAGAGATGCAGCAGGCACCGGCAGAAACGGCGCAAGCGCAGCTCGAAGTACACAGGATAGATTCTCAGTTCGAATCGGGGTGTGTTTGGTAGTGTTGAGCCTTAGGGTGTTGTACTGTAGTTATTCTGCGTCACAAGTGTATGTCCAGCGAGTCAAAGTGTTAGTTGTGGTGACGCGATGTGTAGGATTGTACAATTGTTGTCAGGACAGACGTTTGTACACTTTTATTGTTTGAAATGTGAATGGAGAGTCGTACTCAAGTACCTGTGTTTATATTTCATGCTTTGCGCAATGAAATTGCAATGTGCAATTGTATTGAGTGTTCTATTGTGAGTGTGACGCGCCGTGAGCGATGGACTGTGTTATGGACTGTTGTTGTGTGCAGAGTGTTCGCACTCATTTGTGTGGTTTTGAATATTATGAGATACTATTCTTAAAGTAAGGGTCAGTTTCAAAAACGAGCGCTCAAAATAAGGGCGCGCCGCGGCTTTCTAGCAACCAAGCGCCAGAGAGGCGCCTCAAGGTCAACGATAAAGAATAAAACGAGCATCCAAAGACTCCTCGGGCGCGCCGTCTGTCCCCCACCCCCCTCGAAAAGGTAGTTTTGTCGACCAACCTCCTCTCATCGGCAGCCGAGCAAGCCCTGAGGTCCTCGAAGGAAAGGGGCATGGTGTTCAGAGTTGTGACAGGTGCAAACATGATAACCATGAGATGTGTGTCATGTGAGAGCATGACTACATGCCGCAGTCAAGGGGCCAATACATTTAGGCGTGACGCGGTGCGCGTGCTTGCCAGCGTTCATTTCGTCGCGTCACGCCGACATTGCCATGCCAGGTGCCGGTCCTGAAATATGTGTTCGCATGGTTGCGGCGAACTTCGTTGCTTTGACTTGCTTTGACGTATGCGCATTTCAGCGCGTCCGGCACCCCTCTGTCACAGAATTGGCAGCATATTCACAGAGTGAATGATGGAGAGTGGAGTGAAGCATCCGTCCGTCCATTCATTCTTATTTCCGTCCGTCCATGCGTCCGTCTGTGTGACCATCCATGCGTTCATTCTCCCGTCCGTGGTCCGTGCGTGCGTCTGTTCGTGCGTCCGCACGTCCATCTTTGCGTCCGTCTCTGCGTTCGTCCATGCAAACGCCCCTGCGTCCATCCATGCGTCCATCCGTCAGTGCAGCCATCCGTGAGTCCGTCCATGCATCTGTCTGTGTGTCCATTCTTCCATCTATTCAACGCACCAAGTACCACCATTTCACATCTTTTCATCATATGGATGGATGGATGGATGGATGGATGGATGGATGGATGGATGGATGGATGGATGGATGGATGGATGGATGGATGGATGGATGGATGGATGGATGGATGGATGGATGGATGGATGGATGGATGGATGGATGGATGGATGGATGGATATGGCTGTACCCTTTAGATCGGGCAGTGGCTAGCGCCACCAAGCCGTAATACCTAATGAACTCAAAACTATATTTATTTATTTTTTTCTTAAAAAGTGAGTTTGAGGATTCGTACTTTGCAGTGAAGAGTTTAATTTTCACTTGTGCCTTGACTTTAGCCACCAATCAGATAACCTACTTCTAGTGAAGTCTACTTGCTTAGAGTCTATTTTGCCCTCCCGGTCTCGACACCCCAGTGCTTTGAAAAATTCTGCGCCATCATCCTGAACTATAGCGTGAAGCCCTTTACAAAAGATTATCAAGTGTTCGGCAGTTTCTTCTTCCTCTCCACGCGCACTGCATACTTTGTCTACCCGTTCGTATTTGGCCCGATATGTCTTGGTTCGCAGTACTCCCGTCCTTGCCTCAAACAGTAGAGAACTACCCCGAGTATTATCGTAGATCCTTTCCTTGGCAATTTCCTGCTTAAAAGTTCGATAGATGTCTAGTGCGGACCTCTTAATCATGCCCATTTTCCACATGTCAGCCTCCGATCCTTCACTTTCTTCTTAACCGACAGTTCTTTTTGGTTTGGCCACCTGCTGTTTTCTAAGTATTCACCAGTCAACTTCCTGGTTCGCTTCCTCCATTTTGTACCGACATTCTTCATGTACAAGTAGCTGAAAACCATCCTAGCCCAGCGCTCCTCCTTCATTTCTGTCAATCGCTTCTCAAATTTTATCTTGCTGCTAGCTTCCCTGCCCTCAAATGATGTCCATCCCATATCACCTTGTACTCCCTGATTTGGTGTATTCCCGTGAGCTCCTAAAGCAAGCCTACCTATTCCACGTTGTTTTTTTTCTAATCTTGCTTGAACTTCTGATTTCATAAACAAGACCGCTTTGCCGAGCGTCAGCCCAGGAACCATGACCCCTTTCCATTATCCTCTCACAACATCATACTTATTGTAAATCCACAGTGCCCTATTTTTCATCACTGCTGCATTCCTGTTACCGTTAGTCGTCACGTATATTACGTGTTCTCTCGGGTACTCGGTCCCATTGCTTATCCATACGCCCGGATATTTGTATTTATCTGTTATCTCTAGCGTGACGTCCTGTATCCTAAGCTCACTACCTTCGTTGTCATTGAAAATAATGACTGCTGATTTTTCCTTACTGAATCTAAAATCTAACCTATCTCTATCATTACCGCAGATGTCCATCAATCTCTGCAAATCTTCCTTGTGTTTGGCCGTTAGCACTATATAATCTGCGTACATTAATGCTGATAGTGCCTGATCAATAAGTTTTCCTTGTTTGACTAAAGAGAGTTTGAAGCCCAGCCCACTTCCCTCTAATTTTGCCTCTAATCCTTGTAGGTACATCATGAATAATAAGGGTGACAGGGGGCACCCCTGCCTAAGCCCCCGTTTTACCTCTGCAGGCTTGGATACCTGTTTTTCCGACTTTATAACTACCTGGTTACCTTTAGAGATACCCTTTAAAAGATTAGTGACTACATGTTCCACGCCTAGTGTGTCCAGTATTCCCCACAATTCCTCTTGAACCACGCTATTGTACGCTCTCTTGATAACCAAGAATGCTAGCCACAGGGGCCTGTGTTCCTTTTCCGCTATTTCGATGCACTACGTCAGTGGGAACAGATTTTCTTCCAACCTCCTGTGTTTCCGAAACCCATTCTGCAGTTCCCCCAGCACCCCCTCATCTTCTATTCATGCCTGCAGTCTTTCCTTTATAATCTGCATCGCCAGCCTGTAGACCACTGATGTCACTGTTATAGGACGGTAGCTGTTTATGTCAGCTTTGTCCCCCTTTCCTTTATAGATCATGCTCATCCTGCTAAGTTTCCATCCATCGGGAACTTCACCATCGATTGTTATTGTGCTCACTGCCTCTCTCAAAGCCTGCTTAGACTTCGGACCTACTGTCTTTATCAGCTTAATTGGAATTCCATCTGGGCCTGTTGATGTACTACTAGGAACCTTTTTCTCAGCCCTTTCCCATTCTCGTTGTGAAATTGGAGCCATTGCACCACTTGATTCGTCCTTGTCTATTGTGTTGCATAAAGTACTTCTTTGCTGAAATTTTTCTGTCACCCTTGCTCTTATATATTCAATAGCTTCGTCCCCTTCTAGCCTGGCACCTTGGGCTGTAGTTATAAAAATCTGCTCTAGGCTCGTCTCATTTCTTAGGGAGTTTAGATGGTTCCAAAATTTCGCAGCTGCCTTTCTATCTTTTTTTATGTACTTCTGCCAGCCACTGAGCTCCCTTTCTTTTAATCTTTTCATTGATCAGAAGGGATGCAGCCCTTCTACAGCTTAGAAAGGTTTCCCGTTTTCTTTCAACATCATCTGTCGGTTCACCCCGCTGCTTAGCATGTCTGTGTTCCCTAGAGGCTTCCTGACGTTTTGCTATGGCTCTCTTAACTACCTCATCCCACCAACTTTTGCGTTTGTGTCTTCTTTTCCGGGGTGACTTGTTACGCGTCTTAGCAAGCTCTAGCTCAAAGAGTCTACTTGGTTCATGTATGTCCACACTGTCTTATTATCCTCCGTGATTACTTTCTCAATTTGTTTAGTGGCTATTTCAATTTGCCTTTCTGAATAAAAATTTTCCTGTAGTTGCTCATCTTGTCTCCTTCCCACTTTCACTGCTCTTCCAAAACTTAGCTTGATACGTTTGTGATCGCTACCCAGACTTCTGGAGCCACCTTCATCTATGTGCATTCCCCTGCGCTTATCATACATCCTATGTGACATCAGTGCATAATCTATTGTCGACTGCAGCCGTCCTGCCTCCCATGTTATTTGCCCTTCACACTTCTCGGTACTGTTGCAAATGATCAAATCTAGCCTTTCACACATGTCCATGATCATTTTGCCAGTCGGGTCGATATACCCATCTATATCTTCTATGTGCGCATTCTTGTCTCCTAGTATAATTATCTCGCACTCTCTTCCTAACTCCTGAATGTCCTTTGATATACACTCTACCATTGCCTGGTTTTCCTCTCTGGCCTTTGCTCCCGTCCACAAGTACACGAAACCAAGGAGTGACATTTGACCTGCCACTTTCCCTTTTAGCCATAAATGTTCCTTGCACTCCTGCTTGATCCTTTGCCAGTCTGTACTTTTATGAATGAATGCTCCAATACCACCCCCCTTTCTGCTGCCTTCTGTTCTATTACAATACTCCTACGCATAGTCCGGATTATTCGGAGGTTGTGCCATGTCCCTGAGATGTGTTTCTACAAAACCGTATACCATCGGCCTCTCTTCCCTTAGCTGTTCTTCTATCTCTTCCCACTTCAGCCTGTTCCTACCACCCTGCATGTTAATATACCCAATGTCTGAATGGGCTCGGCGCTCGTGGCTACGTCTATTTATGCCCCAGACTCTACCTATCTTAGACATTGGTGCCACTTTGGAATCGTATCTGTCCATAACACCTGTCGAAGAGTCTCCCTGGTTGTTTTCCTTGTTACTAGCTATCCTCCACCCCGAAGGGCTCGCTTGCCCCCCAAAAAAGCTACTGCGCGTCCTGCAAGTCGCCAACCCACCTCATGACCTAGTCGCCCATCGAAGTGAATTCTGTCTCGTTGGAAACCACCCCACCTATGCACCTCTCTGTTTATTTTCACCACCTCAAAGCCTTTCTCTCGACTCATCCACCATATCTCTTGGTTTGCGTTGACAACCGCTCTTTGCAGGTTGCTATCACGCACCGGTACCTCCGGTATCGTGCATATCACTACCTGTACCTTAGGAGAAGTGGCGCACATGTCATCGACGCCTTTCGCCAGTGTGGCTGCTAGTCCTGCTGTATCTTCATTTAAGACATCGTTTAAACCGCCTGAAATTATCACGACGTTTCGTCTATCAGCTGTAGTTTTGAGTTTTGCGCTCGCTTGCCTCATGACTGCTTCAAGCTTTCGTCCCGGGAACGCCCATACTTCAACCCTCTTGTCACCTCTTACCCTCTCTTTGATGGCTTCTGTGCATCGATTTAAATTCGAGTCCCCGGCGATTATCACATGCTGTGACTTCTCAGCTGGAGCGTCCTGCATCTGGGGGCTACTTGCACCAATGACGCCGGCTGCTTTGTCCCCTCCCTGCCTCACCACTACCTCGCTGAAGCTGGGCCTTGCGACAGTTGAACCGGCTAAACCTGTTTTTTCCAAACTTGCTTGTTCTTCCTTCTCCGCCGTTCTGGTTGCCGGTACTCTACTGTTCTCTCCGTAGGCCACTTCTTTGTTCAGCTTCGCTAGTGCTTCCTCGGTGGACTTCAGTCTTTCTCCCAATGCCCTCATTTTCTCTTGCTTTGTCGCCAACGCAGTCTCGACCTCAACGATTCTCACCAGCAGTTCACTTTGGGCAACCAGCATTTTCTCCATTTTTTCCTCAACCTCACATTGCGTACACTTCGCGTCAGCCTCTTCTCCATCCGCTTCTACGCTTGAGTCCACTTTCAAACCCACTCCACATCCTGAACGCTTTACAGTCTTTTTAACCATGTCTTTCTGACACCAATTGTCCCTATACTCGATCGAGCCGTGCACTACAGAAAAAAGTCTAAGCTCTACTACAAAAATTTGCGTTTTCAATGTACGCGCACCTCCCCCACGGGGTGGCAAAAAAAAATTCAAACACACACACCCTCACTAACTGATAAATACCTGGTGACTGGCCCCCGAAAAAGCCGTACCATAAAATTGGTGCTACGAAGATTTCAACCGCTGCCTTATAATTATAAAGACCAGCTCAAAACATGCAAAAACACTTATCTGCGCCGTCGATCCGGAGCGCCCGAAAAACACGTCCATCCACTGTGACAGCCCGAACAGATATATATTCCGCATATGCACCGCCATCCAGCGGACATTCCAAGGACTAACCGAGAGGTGGCACACACACACTTTCTTACGGCTTGCGCTTCGTGTCTACTTCCCACCTTTAACCACCTCGAGTTCATGGTATATACTAGTTCACTATATTCATGGCACTGCGGCCCAACGCTCGCTAAGTCTTTGTATAACCAAGGAGGTTATGCCCAACGAGTATAACGTAGCAACCCTTTCTTGTGAGATAATGCTCAATGTACATGCCAATGACTGCTAAGGGGGAATGAGAGACAGGAGAATTCGGTTTTTAGTTAACGCGCACGCTGCGAATTTTTTATTGTTCAACAACGCACAGAAGAAATCTCTCACCGGCACCACCTTGGAGGTCAAAATGTAAGACTGGTTACACACTACGAATACTACTACAACTACGAGGGACGAACGGGTGCCGCTATAAGGAGCTTCGCTCCTAAAAGAGGGAGACACAGTGTTGTCCAAATAACGCATCGGCGCGAAATGCAGCATGCCACATTTCGTCGAGCCGTGCCGACAGACGCTGGTTGCGCCTGGCGTCAAACTACAAAATACTCGCGTTTTCCTAACGTAGCAGCACTGTGCCCAGCGTGCGCACGCGTCAACGCTACATTGTAGTTAATTAGGCGCTTCATGATGCGCTCACGGCCATTTTGCTAGCTCCATATATACCAAATTTGCTGTTACTTGACGTCAATGCATGACGAAATATATGACTGGTGCAAATATTATAATCCTGACACGCGTGTCATGTAAGAACATGACAACATACCATGCTCACAGAGTGCTCGGGGCCGTTTTGCTAGCTCCACATGTAATAAATTTGGTATCACGTGACGTGAATAGATGACGAAGGTAAGCGACACATCCATACATGATAATCATGCACACAAGTCATGTCCGACATCATTTATGTCCACCTCGTAACATTGTGCTGATTTTAAAGTGACATGTCAACATTTCTCATCCGTGGTTCACATAAAATCAATTCCCACTGTGTGTGGGATCTGCCATTTTTTTTTAGTTTGAGATTGTGAAAAGGTCACCGCTAGGGGGCCACGGAGTGCTCACGCATATCGTATCGCTCCGTGATTACCCTACGTTTTCTGTGGTTGTTAAATGTTTTATGGAATCTGTATCACTAGTCATCGACGTAAGTTGCGAGGACCTTTCTGGTACCACAATTTTGCAGGTGGTCCCATTTTCCGGTCATTTTTTGTGTTCTGTGCCGCCACGTCAGTGGCGAGTAGAAGCCTAAATCGAACACATACGACACCATTGTCTGGCCGCTTAGGTGGTAGTGTGGACTAGGCTTGACGTGTCACCGGACTTTTTCGAAGACCCCCGCTATTCTTCAGAGACGTCGGAGGCCCACTTAGGCATAAATGGAAGTTGTACAAGTCGACAGACAGGAGATGGATACTGACGAGTTACGCGAGGGCTCGGGATGGTGTGAAATCAAGACACAGCAAAAAGCTTCAGCGAGGGCCGCAGCAGATGGCTACTCTATTAACCACGGAAATCTTGACGGCTGCTGGGAAAGCGGCGAGGTTAAATAGGAAGAGCACCCGCCAAGTTCGCAAGATAGTCAAAGACAGCCGGATGTCAGATCTACCGATGAACGACTGTAATGTCGTCGTGCGCCCTCAAGGTGACTTTAACGTCTCTGACTACAAAACGGACCGAATCTACTGCTGCCTGCGCAACGCGGTGGCGATAGGCCGCAAAGCAGTCGAAGAGGATAGTATCTGCCTCAATTACAAATAGAACATTGTGGCGCTCAGCACACCGTCGGAAAACTGAGCCGAGAAATATGGAGTCATCAGCAAACTCCGCTTTGGAGAGCCAGAGTTCGAGGCGAGCGCCTACATAGCCGCCCCTGAAAACACTTTTAAAGGGCTCATCAGAGGCATTTCCAATGAAGAGAGATCCGACGACATCATCAAGACCTCCTACGAAAAGCTAAAAAAACGCATAAGGTATATTGAGACAAGCCTACGCGAGCGTTTCGTGAGCCAGACGGAACAAATTAACAAAATGTTTACAATGGTCGACAACTCGGTGGCTAAGCTCGAGGAACAAATAAGTCAAGCGATTGCGACGCTTACGGAGCGAATAGACGAAGTTGAAGCTAGGCCCCCACCTCTTGCGGGCAGGTCAATGCAGGCAACCAGTAAATCATACGCGACACTACAACAGCAGCACCAATAATCACCGCTGACAGACACAGAAACGCAGCACCAACAACCGAGTCTATAGGGCGACGGGCCGCATTGACATACACGTATCAAGATGGCTAAGCACGACAAACTACACGCACACACACACACACACACACACACACACACACACACACACACACACACACACACACACACACACTAGACAACATACACAAAAGTACACAATATGGCAGTGGAACTGCCGGGGTTACAGAAAGAAGAGGAGCAATCTCCAGCAGTTTGTTTACAACTGTGAGAGGAAGCCGGGCGTTATCTTGTTACAGAATAAAAATTATCAGGTCAAACTAGAGTGTAACAAAGCCATAGATGCAGCCGTGTCTAACAAAAAGCAAAGGAAAAAAAGACGCCGAGTTCCGTCGACTAGTGTTGGGATGATGCCGCCCGCCGCTGCCGTGCTCGTTCGTCACAACCTCACAGTGCCGGAGCGTGAGCTTGAAGGGGTGAAGATAACGCACGTGCTCGTAGAGATAATTCCGAGGAGGGGTCAAGAACTGTTTGTATAGAACGTATACAGCCAGCCCTCACTGCAGCACAGATTTGGGGAGCTGTTCCACAAGGTACATGCAGTCAGTGGTGATCAGCCGCTACTCGTTGCGGGAAACTTCAACGCGCCTCACGCGGCCTTGGGATATCCACGATAAACCCCCAAGGGCAGGCTCCTGTGGAAGGACTCGGCAGACCAGCGACTAGAGCTCATCAAGAAGGCTGTCAATCTCACGCGCAGGGGCAACAGCGCCGGCGCTGACACGCTACCAGACCTTGTGTTCGTGGCGAACATAACCAACGCGCCGTGGCACAACACGCAGGAAGATCTCGCAAGTGATCATTCCTTGATAGAGATTAAAATATACATGGGATTGCGTGCTAGCGGGTGTCACTTCGAGAGCGAAGGAAAGACCAGAGGACGCAGGCTCCGTCTCGTGGAATGGGATGCATTCCGTAAGACACGCAAGGAACGTGAGCAAGGCGACCAACCAATAACGAACATTGCAGAATCGACCGAGACGCTCAGGGCAGACATGGAGGCAGGAACGCACGAGAACTCTCCTGAGGCAAACCTTCGCGTGATAGATAGCCGGCTCCTACACACGTGGGAGACCAAGCAGTGTTTGCTAAAAAGATGGAAACGTCAAAGACATAATATGACGTTACGTAGGCGCATAGCTAAACTGGACAGGGAGACAGAAGAACGCACTTTTTAGGTATGCCGCACACACTGAGAAGAAATATGCAATGGCCTCGAGAGACAGATGCGTGGTGCGAACGCTTGGCGCCTCTTTCGGCACCTTCTGGATCCGGAGGAGACCAAGAGCGCTCAGGGGCACAAGATTATCAGGCTCGTACGCGACTTTGGGGGCACGCCAGATAAACTTCTTCAGGCTGTTCGCGAGCGCTATTTTAGAGCAGGAGAAAGAACACAGCACGCAATGTATGAGGGAGACAACAATGAGAAGCTGGAAGTGGAGTTTAGTGAAGCCGAAATTGGGGCAGACTTAAGCAACCTCATCACCAGGCCTGCTCCGGGGCCGGATCGGGTATCCAACAAGACTCTACGCAACCTGGGCGATGAGTCAATTACGCAACTGACGCAATACGCTAACGGCTGCTGGCGAGAGGGCTCCCTCCCTGATGCGTGGAAAAGGGGAGAGAGCCCCAAATCGGGCAACCAGATGACAATTGGGTCCTACAGGTACGCCGCAGGGTTTCGTCGTGTCACCCATGTTGTTTAACCTCGTCCTTTTTGGCCTACCCAAGAAACTAGCGACAATAGAGGGTCTGTATCCCCACTTTTATGCGGACGACATCACCCTCTGGGTCCCCGGAGGAGGATGTGATGGCCACGGGGAGCGAACGCTGCAGATGGGCGTGGGCGCGGTGCAGGAATTCTTGAAATGTACGGGCCTCGAATGTTCGGCGGCTAAGTCCGAGCCATTGATATACAGACCCACGAGAGAGGCCGCAAAACCGTCCTTCCCGGTGGAGGGAGATCAGAAATCAGAGTAATAACGGCTGACGGCGTTCCCATACCAAGCGTAGAGAACATAAGGATATTGGGACTACATCTACAGGCCAAGGGTCACAACGGTGAGACAGTTCGGAAACTTAAACGTCCAGTAGGCGACACGATTCGACTCTTGCACCGCATAACGAACAGACGCAGCAGTATGCGGGAAAGCTGTGCGATCCACCTCGTACAGACGTACGCGATCAGTCGCATAACGTTCGTTGCCCCTTATCTAAAATGGCTGGCGTCCGAATGAAACAAGGTCAACTGCATGATTTGCAAGGCGTTCAAGAAGGCGGTTGGCATACCTGTCAACACGAGCATCGACATGTTCTTTGAGCTGAGCCTATACAACACCCTGGACGAACTGATGGAGGTGCACAACATTGCGCAATACCAGCGATTGTCCAAGTCTCAAACGCACAGACGCGTCCTCGAATCTCTAAGTATTACATGTCACACGCAATGCGGGGAGAGACTGTGGTTCTTACCGCGGTCCGCGACCGTCTGATCGTCCCAGCGCTCCCCAAGAACATGCACCCGACACGCCACGTCGGGCGCCACAACAAAAGAGCAAGTGACCTCGAAAGAATATATAGCAACAGTGGCGAAGCGGTGTACGTGGTCGCCACGCGATACCTAGAGGGAAGGCGTGCTCACGTTATCGCCGTTGTGAATCACACAGGCAAATGCCTGGCGAGCGCGACGGTGCGTACGGAACACACAGAGGCGGCGGAAGAGCCGGCGATTGCTCTTGCACTGGTCGCAGCACAGGAGGCTGTGGTCGACTCGCAAGCGGCCGTCTGTGGCTTCGCGCGCGGTCGCATCTCGTGTCCGGCGGCCCGGATTCTACAATCAAGTAATGTCAACAAGGACGGCAGCGAGCTTCGAGGAGCGATGGCCTCGTCGTCGTCGTCCTCGTATCTAAAAACTGAAAATGCGAATGTCTTCCTTCTGTGGACGCCGGCTCACACCAGCTTCCCGCTCGCAGGAAACCGTGCAGGTGGCCTACACCGCGGCTCGAGATCTCACTCACCGAGCAGCGGCTGATTCGGTGGCCGCTTTCACCTCCAAGAGCGGGGTGATGCCTCTATTCACAAAACAACTGGAATGGTCGTGGGGTGATCATCTGACCACATTCAACGACATTACACAACATTACAGGCTAAACAGACAAAAATACCCACCACCACAGAAGAAATTGGTCAAAAAACAGGCCGTAGATCTGAGGTTATTACAAACAAATACGTACCCCAGCCCGGTGATCTTACGCCTGTGTTATCCTCATCTATACCCGACCGACGCGTGTAAAGCGTGCGGGGAAAGGGCCACACTGCTGCACATGCTTTGAGAGTGTGCTGAAAAAGTTAACGCCACTGCCACCCCTCCCTTCGTGACGCATGTTAGGCAGGGACGACAACCGAGGCTAATTGCTGCTACCACCACCGCGCTAAGGCAGGGGCCGGCCTCCGCCGCGGCTGTGGTCACCGTTGCTGATCGGCGGCGTACGCTGCGCTGCCGCTGGGAGACGGCACTCACAAGCAACGAGCTGGTCGATCAGCTTTGGGCCGTCCGGCAAGCTGAAGATGCCGACTGGGTGCAAGGACTTCGAGTGGTCACCTGAGGTATTGCCATCATAATTAACAGAGAGTGGGAAGAACAGGGGTTTATCTCCTCTTTTCCCACCTCACCCGGTAAAACTGCTGGACTTTAAATAAAGTCTATTCTTTCTTTGAGACTTTCATGAGAAATTTTATTGATCCCACCATTGACTGTAATTTTGAAGGAGCGCTAACCATAGCAATCACTCAAACCTTTCTCACTGACGACAGCCGCTGCAGTTAGTCTTCGATCCTTTCACTTTATGAAGGGAAGACGAAGAAGTGTGTTTGAATAGGAGCTGCTTCTGCTAACTCCGGCGTATTTCAGTTGTAATTTAAGTCTGTTGATCAGTTTCCGCTGCTCCCTTGGAGGGGATGGAAGTAGACCACCCCGGGCGCCTGCCGGCACCAGCGGCGTCAGCGGCGACCGCCTCCAGGAAGCGGATGGGACAAGCCAGCGACAGCGACAGTGAAGATACTCATGCTTACTATCTCAGCAGTGAAGACTTCTCAGATGACGGTTTCCAACCTGTGCTGAGCCGCAAGGCGAAGAGAAGGAACATGAGGACATCCTCATCCTCAACTATTCAAACTGTAAGTGAAGCGCCAAAATCGAACGCTTTTACCATCCTGTTTCTGCCTGCACTTCCTACCGTCAGCATGAAACGCCTTAACAGACAGTCTGTGTCGAGGTCTCTGGAAACGCTCGTGCAAAATGAGATCACGGACATAAGAGTGAACGCCAGAAAGAATATACTGGCTGTGGACGTTTTGCACGCAAGTGCGTTGGGCGTTCTGCGCAGTGTAACTGACTTGGACGGCAACCAGGTGCGCTCTCATGTTCCCTTGGGATGTGATGTAGTAACCGGCGTGATCTACGACATTGATGTCGCTATTTCCAATAAGGACTTACAGCTTCTTGTCAAGTCAACAACTGATACTCCAATTGTTGATGTCACCCGGCTAGGCAAGTCTCGCTGTGTGAAGATTGCGTTTAAGAGTACATCACTCCCCTCTCATGTGAAGGTGGGGTACTTCAGACATGCTGTGCGGCCTTTCATTCCAAAGCCTGTTCAGTGCCGTAAATGCATGAAACTTGGACATGTGAGCAGCGTCTGCGAGAATTCGGTGGTATGCCACCGCTGCGCCGAGCACCATGAAGCGGATAAGTGCGTCGCAACTGTCAAGAAATGCTCTAATTGCAATGGATCCCATGAAGCCACATCGAAGGACTGCCCGCGGATTCAGAAGGAAATTGCCATCTTGAAGGAGATGGTGCGCGATCACTCATCTCACCGAGAAGCCGCAGCTAAAGTCAGAAGGCGTCGTTCACGTCGACGTCGGTCTTCGAGGACGCCCGCTACCTCCTCGACACGATTGCGTGATCCCTCATCAGTACCACCTCCTTTGCCTCCCAGACCACATGCCGCGGGAAAGGCTGTAAAGGACAAAGCCAGTGAGCATACCCTGACTGCGACAGAGTGGCCTGCACTTCCAAGGGAAGCAGCATCAAGCGAATCGAAGGAGCTTCATGACGGCCAGTCCACGCTCCCGGTTCGAGATCTTTCCAACCAAGACAGGCAAGTGACTGCAATCGTCCCGGTTCGAGATCTTTTCAACCAAGACAGGCAAGTGGCTGCAATCGTGCAATCATTAATTGCCACGATTCGCACGCTACTGAGCAGCATACAATCTCCGTCTGCTAAGAGTGCACTGCAAATACTGGATGCACTGAATCCAGTTCTTGCTAACTTCGTATAAGCACAATGGCTCAACAAAATCTCCACTTCCGCACTGAAGTTAAAAGTGCGTCGATTTTTCAGTGGAATGCCAGAGGCATGAAGTCCCGTATCTCGGACTTGCGCCAATTTGTTCTGGCCAATCAATTCCCTATACTTGTCATATGTGAACCAAACGTGTCAACGCCTTATAGATTGTCCGGTTATGAAGCTTTTTGTTCAGCCGCTTGCGAAGAACGTAGCAAAGTAATTATTTACATTCGCACAGACTTGACTTATCGTTCGCACCCAATAAGTTCAAATGACGACAATCAGTACGTGTGTCTTCGTGTGAAGAAGAATGCAGTTTCGTTCACGCTTATTGGTGGATATATATCTCCGTCATCGCGATTTGACTGCGACAGATTAAAAGACATCCTAATGAGAACCGATGGGCCTTGGATTATAACCGGTGACTTCAACGCCCATCACATGCTTTGGGGGAGCACTAGGATGAATGCCAGGGGCCGGAACATTGTTACATTCGCTTCCGATTACGACCTTTCCATCATGAACGTTGGTACCCCCACATATCTGCGGGGTCTCACGTATGGCAGTTGCCTTGACCTGACATTGGTGTCACGGTGCTTCTCTCACAAAGTTAAGTGGTTTTGCGATATTGAGACTCATGGGAGTGATCACATACCCACCTACGTGACGATCGATGGTATCGTAAAAAATTTCTCTTCCGGTGTTGCAATTGGCACTGACTGGTCGATGTTTGCATCGCGTGTTGAGAACGCTTGCCAAGAAGGCCTCGCCTGCAGCCTGGAAAATACCATAGTGGAAGCTATGCAAGCGTCCAAATGTAAATTACCATTTTCGTCTAAAGTTACACAGTTTGACATCGAACTGGAAAAATTACGAGCTATACGAAGGCGTGCAGAACGACGATACAGACGCACAAGATCAATTTACGATCTGAGGGAAGCAAGGCGGCTCCAGAAAAAGATTCAACGACGCATTTACAAACTGGAGAGCGAACGCTGGAAAGCATTCTGCGAATCTCTAGACCCTCATAAACCGCTGTCATATATCTGGAGAACAGTTCGTGGTCTTCGCTCCTCTCCACAACAACGGCACCCTTTTAAAGCTTTGGCACTCCATCAGGGAAAAACAGAACTCGAGGTGGCTGAAGAATTTTGCACGAGAGCTGCCGGGAATATTGTGAACGAGAGCATCGACGCCGTGATCGTTCCTGAGACGCGATTACCAGAAATGGACATTCCGTTCACCATGGAAGAACTGGAAGGTGCGTTAGTCGCTTCTAAGCGCATGTCATCACCAGGTCCTGATGGTATTACTTATAGTGCGTTGGGACACCTTGGACAAAAAGCTAGAAAAGAACTTTTAACATGCTTCAACAACTCCTGGCTCAGCGGCAGTGTTCCCCGAGAATGGAAAATTAGTCGATTAATACCACTTTTGAAATCGGGAAAATCACCATTGGACTTGTCAGCATATCGCCCTATTGCCCTCGCAAGCTGCCTCGGAAAAGTGATGGAAAGGATGGTTCTATTTCGTCTCGAGTGGTACTTGAAACGATACACCAAATACCCTTCTTGCATGGCAGGCTTTCGTCGGGGCCGCTCCTCCATTGACTGTGTCCTTGATTTGTCGACATTTGTTCAACAAGAAAAAAGTCGCAAGCGCATATCAGTGGCACTCTTTCTTGACGTGAAGGGTGCATATGATAATGTAGCTCACGATGCCATTCTCACTTCTCTCGCAGCGATGGGCGTTGGTGGACGAATGTTTCAATGGATAAAAGATTATATAACTGGCAGAGGTTTCTTTGTACAAACATATGAGGGTACAACTGCCCAACATTACACCTACTGCGGAGTACCTCAGGGAGGTGTTTTAAGCCCCACATTGTTCAATGTGGCCCTCATTGGTCTGGTGAAGGTTCTGCCAAAGTCGGTGTGCCTATCCATATACGCCGATGATATTTGCCTCTGGAGTGCTGCAGTTACTCGCCCTCAGGTGCGTGCACGAATACAGCGGGCAGCAACACTCACAACCGCCTACCTTCAGAAACAAGGCCTAAATATATCAACTGTGAAGTGCGCGTTGATGGCGTTTACACGCAAACCAATGACGCCATACCCTGTTTACATCAATGGGCAGAGTGTCAAATATGCACGGACGCATCGTTTCCTGGGCATAATAATCGACAGAAGTCTTTCGTGGAGCCCACATTGTGCGTACTTGAAGAAGAGACTGCTATCTATTGTGCATATCATGAAATTCTTGTGCGGTAAAGCATGGGGAACTTCTGTGGCCTCCATGCTACAGCTGTACAGGGCCCTATTTCTGGGTCTATTGCGCTACAGCTTGCCGGTACTGACTAACACTTGCAAATCGAATACTCATTCATTGGAGAGTTTGCAGGGTCAGGCACTGCGTATCTGCCTAGGACTGCCCCGATGCGCTTCTACTTATGCCACAATCATGCTTGCCAAAGACCATCCGGTCAGGACATATATAGCTGTGGATTGCCTCAGAGCGCACATTCGACATGCTAGCCGTGTCCCCGACCACCACTTGGCCCTTCTACCTTCCGGAAGACCACGTGCTACGTTTTCAGACGTCATAGCCAAGCACCTAAACAGCATTCCATCAGGATATACGCCAGCTGCGAGAACGGCATGCCCTTTGTGGTGCCTCGACCAGCCGCAAGTACGTCTAGAAATTCCGGGAATCAAAAAGAAAAGCAGTCAATCCAGAGTAGCATTGAAGCAAGCAACACTGCTATTATTACATGAGTTGTACTTAGACCGAACGCAGATATACACTGATGGGTCCGTCTCATCCAGCAGCTCATCAAGTGCCGCTGTAATTCCGGCTGCAGAAATGACAATCAAATTTAAGTTGTCACATATGACTACATCTACGGCATCAGAGCTTGCTGCTATAAGGGCTGCTTTACAATATCTCGTTCAAGAACGTCCAGGAAAATGGGTCATATTCTGTGATTCGAAGGCAGCGCTTCAGAGTTTGCAGTCTGCCATGCGTAGGAGGAGCCATGACCAACTGGTACAAGAAATAAGACATTGCCATCATGAAGCTCTAGCACGAGGGCATGATATTATATATCAATGGCTGCCTGGACATATCGGTATTACCGGAAATGAACTAGCCGATGATGCAGCCCGCTCAGCCCATGAAGAAACCCGTGTAGTCCCGATTCCTCTATCAAGGAATGATGCAGCAAGACAACTTTACCTGCTGGCTCGAGATCTCACACGCACGTTCTGGTCGTCTACCAGCTTCCAAAGGTGTCAATTTTATGAACTGGATCCTTCGCTAAAACTAAAGCTACCATCACAACTTTCCCGCTCCGATGCGACACTGTTATGCCGCCTTTGGTTGGGTGTTGCATTCACAAAGGTGTACTCCTTTCGCATTGGTATGGCAGACACTCCTACATGCGACTACTGCGGAGATAAAGAAACCATCGAACACGTCCTCTGCAGCTGCGCTTGCTACGACACACAGCGATGCCAGCTACGGATGGTTTTGAATCGACTTGACCCCGGACCATTTTGTGTGCGGAAGATACTAGGACCTTCGGCATCTGCCTCAGTTGCGCAGAAAGCAACTAAAGCACTGCTTCTTTACCTTAAGTCAACAAACCTGAGCGACCGCCTGTGAACTGTGTGTGCTCACCGAGTGTGCTCGTGATTGTGTGTACCTTCTCATCTTTGTGCAACCTCTTTTCTCCCCTTTATCCCTTCCCCAGTGCAGGGTAGCAAACCGGATGTGCGTCTGGTTAACCTCCCTGCCTTTCCTTGTATCTTTATCTCTCTCTCTCTCTTTCACTTTATGTTTTATCCTACTCGACTCAGCGGTCTCGGTCTGGAAGGCCGCTAAGTAATAAGATGCGCTCGTTGTTAGAGCAGTATCCACTCACACAAATTTAAAAAAAAACGGGCGCTCTCCTTGCGCCTCCTTTTCAGCGACGACATCCCGGTTTCGTGAATGTACACAAGCGTGAACAGCGCGCACAGAAAAAAAAACACTGCAAAGACATGCGGAGCCATGCGATGTGTGCAGCAGCAGAAATGCCTCTCAACTAAACGCAACAAACTGGGTTAACGAACGCGCATTCGAAGTGCATTCAAAGAGCAAGCTACGCGCATGTAACGTGCACTCTCGGTGCGCTCTGCTGCTCGGATAGCACGGTCCCTGAGGGTGTCGCCGTCTGGTGGTCTCCGGAGGAAAGCATCATCGACAGTGCCAGTGTCTCCCGTTGTAAGCGCTCGGCGGTCGGCACACTAGTAAGTGTATCTTAATATTCTAGGCACTATATTAGTTCTTTATTTTTCCCAAAGGCGCGGCTTCAGCGACCTAGCGTCATGGCCATTATTTTAATATTACTCTTGTTTTCGTCGTTTCGTCAGCGTGCAGGTAAAATGACGTTAGGTTCTCTTAATGTCATTTGTTGTAAATGATATTAGATTCGCTTTGAGACATGAATATAAGCCAGCGTTTCCAATCCACTCCGCAAAAACAGGCAGTAGACTTCAAAACAATGGTGGTCAAAAAAAATGCCCCTCACGTGCTCGGGGGCTGGGCTTGTTCGGGCACGTCATGCGCACGTGACATCTTGGTCGGGTTCTGGAGAGGGTAGGAAAAAATTTGGCTTACGAAGCTCACGCGGAGGACCGGCAAAGGTTCGAGCTCGCCTCCTCTCAACGTCGTTTAACGCCACTTAAAAAAACAGTTTTCTCAGCTCGTAATGAATAGATTGAAAGAATTTTTGTGACAAAGTGTTCCTCATCGAACACCCAACAACTTCCATGGTCCAACTAAAATTTGGTATGTGGCCTGGTGAGTGGCCCTTTAGAGGCCGCAACGGTTCTTTTGCGCATTGTTCCTAACCTTTTGCCATGCACCTCCTTCACCGGGCGGTATTAGGCTAAGCGAGCATGCCATATTCCTTGTAACAATATTTGATTGAGAGTCCTACGCTATGTCACATGCATCAGCTAATGTAATTGTAAACTGTCTAAATAAACAAACAAATGTAAAATATTTTTTTAAAGCACAGACACCCACCAGCACCAGTTGCGTTGCCCAAAACAACAACATCAGGGGATTTATCATTGGCAAGATGAAATAAGTTTTTTAGCTGCTGAAGGAATGGATTACCAACTCCAGTTGTAAGTGCGTTTGGGTGTTCCTACATTGGCCTCATCAAGTGTGAGGCCCACGGGACGGCTCTGTGTTCTCCCATAGTAGAGTGCCAAGTACTCTATATCGTTAACCACATTTTTTCTAACAACTCTCTGGAGCATCTCACTTTGTCGTCACGTAAATGAACAGGTGAGGCTCACTGAACATATTTATTCTCGCCCATATTATAGTACCTAGTACTCTAAATCGTAACGCAATTTCGGGGGGAAGCTCCTCAAGCCGTGGGTCGTGCGTCCACGATGTATGTAGTGTTAGTAGTAGTCTTCGTCGTAGTAGTAGGTAGCCAACTCTCTTTTAGTCTTGTGAATGCACGCTTGATGGTGGTACGTCTACATGATGAATATATGATTAAAAGATGCGAGGTGGTGGAACTCGGAGCGTTCACTAGATGGACTGATGGATGAACAAGCAGACGGATGGATAGAAGGACGTGCGGATGGAAGGACGCACAGACGGACGAGCGAACACAGGGACGGAAGCACGGACAGACGCACGCACAGATGAACGCACGGATGGTTGCACGGGCGAATACACGGACGGAATGACGCCTGGACGAACGCAAGGACAAGCGCATGGGTGGGCGTACGGACAAATGGACGAAAGGACGCACACATGGACGGACAGAAGCGAGAACGAACGGCCAGACGAAAGAGTGGACAGACTGGAGGACGCTTCGCCCCTCTCATCGTCATTCACTCCGTGGATATGCTGTGATTTTTTTTTCTCAACACATTCCACTGTAATACTTTTAAGTTCCCTATATTTGTGAATTACCAGCAGTACTCATGACTTTCTTCAAGATGCTGAGCAATTCTTTTTGAGTCGTCATCATCATCAAAAGCATACTTTTGTCCACTACAGGATAGTCATTCCCTAAATACCTAGAAAAACATCGCGAAAAGAAACGGAGAACAAGAATATAAGGACACAGTACGAGCACTGTCTTAAAATTGAAGTTTAATCAAGCAAAAATGAAAACGATAAAAACCAACAGAAGAGCGCCCAGAAAACTGTGGTACGTCAAAGAAATATTTGAGCTGGCGTATATCGATGGCAATCGAGCAGACAAACACGCGTTTCCGATATGAAATCATCACCCTCGTTTCTGATAAAGAATGCCTCAGCAAGTTCACGCACCCTTCCATCTTTATGTTTCTACATAAAAATAGTGTTGTTTGCATCCACAGGATCTGCCCCCGGTGCATAATCGCACCCTGTGCATAATCACACTTGAAGAAGGGCACGCACTTATGCCTTACTAAAAGCAGCCACGTGGCTTTTGTAGACACCGCTAAATATGTAGACAAACCCTGCTTTGCAGCGGCAGTGGTCACTCCCGGCGGGACAGCCCTCAATGCTCTTACAATAAAAAATGGCAGCATATCCACGGAGTGAATGATGGGGAGTGGGGCGAAGCATTCATCCGTCCATTCGTTCTTGCTTCCGTCCGTTCTTGCGTACGTCTGTGTAACCGTCCATGCGTTCATCCACCCGTCCGTGCGTGCGTCTGTTCTTGCGTCCGTCCCTGCGTTCGTCCATGCATCCGCGCCTGCGTCCGTTCATGCGTCCATCCATGCATCTGTCTGTGTGTTCGTTCGTCCATCTATTCAGCACTCCTAGTACCACCATCTCGCATCTTTTCATCATATATTATCTATATAGAAGCACCGCCATCCAGCGGACATTTCAAGGACTAAACGGGAGGTGGCACATGCACACTTTCTTACGCCTTGCGCTTCGGGTTCACTTCCCACCTTTAACCACCTCGAGTTCATGGTATATACTAGTTCACTGTATTCATGGCTATGCGGCCCAACGCTCGCTAAACCTTTCTAAAACCAAGGAGGTTACACCCAGCGAGTATAACACAGCAACCCTTTCTTGTCAGATCGTGCTCAATGTACATGCCAATAGCTGCTAATGGGGATCGCGGCGTGCGCGTTACCTAAAGGCCGAATGCTCCTGTCTCTCATTCCCCCTTTGCAGCCATTAACATGTGCTTTGAGCACTATTTTTTATTGTTCAACAACGCACAGAAGAAACCTCTCACCGGAACCACCTTGGAGGTCAAAATCATAAGGACCGCTATTTCGGGTATGTGCCACTGGTGGTTACGTTCTACGAGGGACGCTAGGTTGGCTAGAATGGGGAGGTGTGATGACTGCGGTGGCGGCCTCTTGCCTATCGAGGCCCCTCTGCGCGTTCTCGCCGCTGGGGGGAAATTCGGCGCGTCAGTCTGGGGCGCTGTTGGCATGTGCCGACTGTGAGCATGTGTTGCTCGTGTCTCGTTGGTGACGGAGCAGCACAAGTAAGCTGTCGCTGTTCGCGAAGTACGGCCTGCTTTTTTATCGCTTCCCGATTTCTCGAAGGAGATAGTGTCAGCGGTTGTCGTCGATTTTTGAACCGCTCTGAAGAATGCCGTCGACGGGGAAAAAACGCAGAGGTGGTGCTTTGTGCCAGGTTGCGACGCCGGCTACAAGTCCTGCGGTGAAAGACTGTCTCTCTTTCGTGCACCTGCCCGTGAGGATGAATTTGAAAAGTGGGCACGTGCCATTGGTGGGCACGTGCCCATTGGTAAAGACAGCGGGAAGGAGATTGAAATGTGCCGTTCGCACTTTGAGGCGGCGGAGTAAGAAAGTGCACACCCTTCATGAGGTCGTACGAACTTTACGACAAAGGAATACCTCTATCAAGGAAAACAGCTTTGAGGCAAAGGTAAGGTGCTGTATTTTTACATATTTAGCGTCATAAATAAAGCTTCCTGTTTCGTGCATTTGTTTCAGATCAAGCAGCTTCCGAAAAAGCAGCAGTATGCAGTCCGAGCATGTTTTGAGGCATCGAAGCGGAAATCCATGCGAGGATATCGATACGACAAAGCGTGGCTCTTAGAGTGCATTGTTTTAAGGATCAAAAGCCCGAGCTTATACGAGCATCTCAGGGCCCATAAGATCCTTATACTTCCAAGCCGTTTTTGCCTCAAAAAGTACATCAAGGTATACGATTACAATTTTTTTCTTATTCAGCATAATTTAATCATCCTCAACTTGCATTCGCAGGCCTTCAAGGCATCTTACGGCTTTAGTCGCAAGCTTCTTGAGTGCGTGAAGGAGAAGGCTAGTGAAATGAATGAAATGAACAGACATGGCGGCCTCGTTATAGACGAGATGAAACTTTCTACACACCTGGACCTCAAGTCATCCATGGATATTGAAGGCTTCGTAAACCTTGGACAATTTACTGGAGCTCAGGACAAGCACACAAAGGCTGATCATGGCTTAGTCGTCATGTTTCAGCCTTTTGTGAGCAAATGGACGCAGATAATTGGTAAATAGCATTTATCAAAGTACTGTTATTTTCTGTAATTGCACTCATACCTGCAATATTTTTTTCTACGGGGGTCTTTGCTTCGAATGGAAATGTGAAGGCGCCAACGCTGACAAAGATAACTTTAGAAGCAGTTCTTCTGTGCGAGAAAGCTAATCTTTATGTGGACTACATCTGCACGGACGGCGCGTCATGGAACCGTGCCATGTGGCACAACATGGGTGTTCATGGAAATGCTAAACATGTACGATGTAAGGTTACACATCCATGCGACGACAAGCGCTTCCTTCATTTTATTTCGGACTTCCCTCATCTTGTGAAATGTGTGCGAAACATCATCAATAAGCATGGCGTCAACACACACAAGGGCCGAGTAAGCGTGGTATTTTATTCTCATAATATTTTGAAATGTTGTGTACCTGGTAAAGCTGGTTTACTAACCATTATGAACTCTTGCAGGTTCTTTGGGAACATGTGGCAATGACTTGGAAGGTTGACAGCAGTCCCTTCACATTGAAAGTTGCACCCAAGTTAACACGTTCTCACATATATCCTAGTGGGTTCGAAAAGATGAGGGTCAATCTGGCTTTTTATATTTTCAGTAGCGCAGTTGAGCACGCGATGGATTTTCACAAAGAAAAAATTGAGCAACAGTACCCAAATCTGGAGCCAACAAAAGTATTTATAAACATGATGGCTCAAACAATTGACGCCATGACTTCGCGGTTTCCTGCAGAAGCTCTGAGGTATGTACACCAACTGGGCTCATTTTCATGTGAAGACGTGAATACTTTTCATGTTTCAGACGTGGCAGCACTAAAGAAACTGCACTTGACAACATGCTGGAATTTCTCGACCAGTGGGAGGCCCATGCAGGAGGGCTCGGCTTCTTAAGCAAGAGCACGGCAGAAGGTCTACGTGTGACGATCCACTCTGCGAAGGACCTACTGAAGTACCTCACTGAAATGGTTGGGTTTAGGTTTTTGATGACCTCCCGTCTCAGTCAAGACTGTTTGGAGCATTTCTTTGGTATCGTCAGACAGGCCAGTGGAGCTAATGATCACCCAACTCCTGCACAGTTCATTATCATAATCAAGTATGCTTGTGCATTTTCAGTCCTGTACATTGAAATATAAAGCATGTAATCCAAAGTATCAATTTTTATAATATACATGTATATATGCAGGTGCATAAGCTTTTATAGCTTGGCGAAAAGCCCCAAGGGAGCAAACGTATCTCCTGGACTTTTGGAGGCCCTGCTGTCCGAGGACCATCTGCTGTCTGAAAATGAAGCACCAGCTTGTGACGACGTTACACTACCTGTCGAAGCAGCAGAGGTTGCGGTTGACCACGCTGATTACGTTGAAGAACGCAGTGATGACCGCCTCACCTATTATATTGCAGGATATGTAGCCAGGAAGCGGATCTTCTCAACCCAATGCGAAGCTTGCAAGGATGCCTGCCTCGTCACACGTGATAGTGTGACGGATCAATTGCCAGCAGAAGCGTGTAAAAAGTGGGACATGGGGGACCTTCTTTACCCCTCTGTCCGTCTATATAGTCTAATCAAAACCCTTGAGGATAGACTAACTCGTGCATTTAGCACCATGCGCTTGCACACCAAAGTAGTGAAGGATTTTTTGCGCCTAGCAGCCAATGTGCCACAAATTGGCTGCAGTGAGCATTCAGCTTCTTTAACAACATCGGTTGTCAGGTTCTACAGCATTACGCGTGTCCATTTTCTGCTGAAAGGGCTAAACCAGCATGCTGGTCAGAATAAAGCGAAGAAGGTGAAGCCCTGTGTTATGTAATGTTTTAATGTACTGTTTCCAATAAACTTGTATCAAACCACCAGTCTTGTAGTCTTGTACTTTATTGCATTCTTCTGCCGCGCTGCATAAAAACTGCATTGACTTCCACTCTTTAAAGTACTATTGCAATCGAAAATGTATAACAAATATGCGAGCGACACACGCAGGGTTGTTGCCACCTGCTGGTCTGCGGGAGAGATTCCTCCAAACTATTTTTCGCGTGACAAGCGCGCCCACCTCGCAAGAAGTGGCCGCGAAACCCACGCTCTGTATCGGCTGCGTGGTTTGCGCTTGTAGATTACACGTGCAAGTTTCTCGACGTCAACAACATAATTGAAAAGACTACAGCGGTAAAACTGAGCGCGGTCGAATCATTTACCCGCCCAGAGGCAAGTAGACGACGCGAGAAAAGCACAGCGCCCCCACCGGCAGCGCCACCGCGCGGCAGGAACGCGCTTTTCGGCCAGCCTCCGGAGGCCGGTCATCACACCTCTCCATTCTAGCCACCCTAGGGACGCACAAGCCACTCCATAAGGAGCTTCGCCCCTAAAACAATGAACGCCTGCGAAGCCGAACAAGTAGCCACTGCACTTGCCGTAGCCCTACCTCAGCGTGACACAATATTTACGGACCCCAAACCGGCTCTACTGGCATACCACCGCGGTACACACTATGTCAGGCGGCGTTCAGCATTCTAGCATCCGCTCAAACGCAGACAAGCACATCCACTGGTTCCCGGGACATGAAGGCCTCAACGTTCAACCAGGAGTCTCCAATGGTAATGAGCTCACCCATGCCTTCGCGCGAAGTCTTGTGCGCTGCTCGGGGATGCGGGCCAGCTCACTGGCCGGCGACCCCAACATGCACCTGGAGCCACTCCTCTCCTAACATGAGATTCGCTCCCACTATAAGTTATCTAGAAAAAAAATTCGCCTCGCCTCACTCAACGCTGAATTAAGTGCAACAAATAACGCTTACACTGCTCCAAGCACACAGTTACCTCAGCCACTATATTTGCAGCAAATAATTGCCATATATAAGGCCACAATGCCCTAAATGTAAACATCACAAGCGTGACCTAAATTACATGCTGTGGCAGTGTCCCGCGCTAAACGCTTGCTTCGAGTCTCCTGCTACCGAGGACAACTGGATCAGTCGTCTCAGGAGCCCTAAGAAAGCCTTTCAACACCCACCAGGCCGTCCAGAAGGCCCAAAAGGTTGCTGGCGAACTCCGACTCCCAGTCCCCACATGGGTGAAGCCTCCGGGTCGGCCAACGTTAGGGGTACCCAGGCTCGTTCAGGAGCAATAATGCGGTTCATTCTCTCTCTCTCTCCCTCTCTCTCTTTCATACTGCTCCCCTCTTTTTTTATTGTTCTGAGAAAAATAAACGTACCCCCTACATCTACGGACACTGTTCCTCGAGCCTTCTTTTGATTCGCAGCACAAGCTTTTCTAACTCTGATTTGAAGAAAAGTGGGATGACGTCAAAACATTTAGATCTTGCTTAAGCGATGTGACAGCCGGTCTACATAAGGCATGATAGCATATTTCTTGAACTAATCGCCTGGTTCAGCGGTCTCCAATTGGCGAAAATTACAGTTTCTGATTAGTCTTTCAGACGCTGACACATGCAAATGCACAGTAAACCTTGCGTTTTTTAGTCGGTCTATCCACGTCAGGAAGCTATACTTACTTTTGTGTGTTGAGGACACTCTGGAGGCGGACTGTAAAGAGCTCATACCAATATGACTGGACAAGACACCAAGTAGTGATTTATTGTAAAGCGGCCAAAAACCACAGTCAACATGGTCCAGTTGAAAAAGTGAACGGAGCTCCAAAAACTGTAAGTAATTATTATTTGTCAGTTCACAAGTGAAATTCCGCCGAAACGCCATTTCCATGAATAACTTCAGGAGATTATTTTTGTCAAAAGAGGCATAATTTTTCCGGAAAAGAATCAGGCCGTCATCAACGTAGCGAAAGACTCTTACTAACAAATCGGGCACTTAATCTTATACAAGCCAATGAACATTCCTAACAAAAAAATAGTATATCCCACGTACAGTGGCAATCGATGATATGCTGAGCACGAATGGGTCACTCTAAAATAGGTCACTCTAAAATAAGCGTAACGTTACGAGGAGAGTGTAAACTATGCCTTAGATGACTTCCTTGTTATGATTTTCATGTTTAGACGTGTCATTTACCTTCGTTGTCCATTCACGTCAAGTTATACCAAATTTGGTATATATGCAGCTAGCGAAACGTCTGCAAGCCCGCTATCAGCGTAGCAAAAAAGTCATGTTTTACGTGACACGCAGTTTCTGATTATGGTGTTTGGCGTGTCAATTACCTTTGTCATTCGTTTGCGTCACGCGATAGCCAATTTGGTATATGTGAAGCTGGCGAAATGGCCACGTGCGCATCATGAGCGTGGCATGTAGTCATGTCGTTACATGATACGCATCTCATGATGATAATGTTTGTACCAGTCACATACCTTCGTTATCCATTCAACTGACATAACACCAAGTTTGGTATATGTGATTCGAGGGAACCGGCCGCGAGTGCATGAGTGTACGCGACATGTAGTACGTTCAAATATGACACGCATCTCATGACTATCGTGTTTGCACCAGTCATATACCTTCATCATGCATTCACGCCCCGTAATACCACATTTGGTGTTTGTGAAGCAAGCGAAATGACCGCGAGCACACCATGTGTGTGGTTTGTAGTGATGACTCATGACTTATATAACATGCATGTCATTATTTCCACGTTATGGTCTGTCACTTGTTTGCGCCATGCAGTCATGTCATACCATACCAGTTTTTCAACATCTCATGTGAACGAAACCACCGCAAGAGCAGCCCAACTATGAAATGTAAATATGGCATTCATGACATACATGCCATGATAATCATGTTACGACTAGTCATTTACGCTCGTAACATATTCGTGTTATACCATACCAAATTTGGTATCGATACCAGTAACGAAAGGGCCTGGAGAGCTAACAGTCGTAGGCGGCTAGATAGATAGATAGATAGATAGATAGATAGATAGATAGATAGATAGATAGATAGATAGATAGATAGATAGATAGATAGATAGATAGATAGATAGATAGATAGATAGATAGATAGATAGATAGATAGACAGACAGACAGACAGACAGACAGACAGACAGACAGACAGACAGACAGACAGACAGACAGACAGACAGACAGACAGAGAGACAGACAGATAGATAGATAGATAGATAGATAGATAGATAGATAGATAGATAGATAGATAGACAGATAGACAGATAGATACATAGATAGATAGATAGATAGATAGATAGATAGATAGATAGATAGATAGATAGATAGATAGATAGATAGATAGATAGATAGATAGATAGATAGATAGATAGATAGATAGATAGATAGATAGATAGATAGATAGATAGATACGCTCAAAGTCGTTGAAGTTCGCTATGAAATGCTTCGCATTTAATATCGCTCAAAATTGGTGCCACGCCTGAGCACATACGCAAGTCAGACTTCTGTATCAATAGGCTTCCTTTCCGTGTTACAAATGTGAACTTGAGATAAAAGCTCGATAGCTCTCAAGTAAGCCTCAACAGGAACCAGGGTGCTATTGACAAAGGCAATTTCATTATATTTGCGGAGGTGCAGCATTTCACAGATGTAATCAACTGGTCATGTGGGACAGAATGAAATAAATATTCCGCATTCCAGCCAAAAGCCTCACAAAGCCCGTAGTTATCCATAGATAAAAGAGTCAGCAACCTCACACGACTTAGAAAGCCTAAAGGGGTCTTGGATATGCAGAGTATAGAGATGCTTCATGGACTATCTGGATACATCGTATTACCAAGTGTGGCTTTCCCACACAATGCAATTGAACGGAACGCTGACCATGCTCATTTTAGCGGCATAGTAAACATGAACAGTATGCAAGCGTGCCTTTTCGATGCTAAGGCGTTGTGCCCAGAACTAAACCCAAGAGTGAGACAGCTTGCTTCTTCACGCATGCAGACTTCAATTGAAGCTAAAAAAATTTTCAAAACGGTGCTCATAGTCTTCTCTGTGAACACCTCCTCATGAGGTACCATGATTCGACCTTCTTCTTCGGACACCAACAGTTTCATGTGATTATCTACAAAAACTTAGAAGCGAACCCACATTTCCTGGTTGTTTTGACATACCATTCATTGGAGGTGTGGCTGATACGAATGTACTTATACACGACATTCACTCTCCTTGAGGAACGTATTGTGAGATTGAGCGAGTAAGGGCCAAGATGTCTAGCGTAGAGTGATTTGACTGAAAGCAAAATTTGATGCCAAGTTGTATTACTCGACCTGACACGTCAGGGACCTCAACATCACCAAGCACCTGCAGATCTATTTTCTGTGGGTACGCTTTTTCATCTTCAGCAACGTCTGTCGAACACTATTTCATAGACACTCAGTGACATGATCAGTCATCATTTGCCACTCTGCGTAAAATCTGGGGCGCTTTCCTCTGGTCCTGCTGTTCAAGCACATTACCGTAGAGAGCAGTTGAAGTGTTTCGACTGGCATCACCGCGCTACCGATGAAGGTGGAAAAAGCAGTGCGAATGGCTAGGCGAAAGTTCAAGGACGTCACGCATCTCTTGTAGGTCAGCCGGGAAAATCGAGGCTTCTGCTTATCATGGAGCGGTGTGTGTTCGGCATACAAGTGGCGATACCGCAGGGTTGTGAAGTCACGTAGAGGACACAAAAAGGAGGCAGTTAAACCAGAAACTCATTGCATTAAGATACGAATGTGGTTAGTTAAAAGCAGTACATGTTGTGAAAAATCTTCGCGAATAGAAACGGAGCACAAGAGTAGAAGGACACAGTAGGAGCGCTGTCCAACAGCTCAAGTAAATGGAAACGAAAATGAACATAATAAAAACCAACAAGTGCATGCGCCGAAAATTTAGGTGATGTCAAAAAAGAAATGCTTGAGCTTGGGTACCTCACAATCTAATACACAAACAAACGGTTCCGATGTACAATATTTCCCTCGTTTCTGAAAACGAACGATTCAGCAAGCTCACACTTCCGTTTATCTTTGTTTCAGTGCGCCCCGGCGGCTACCTAAGATCGTGCCAGAGCATAAACGGATGGATGGAGGGATTAACAGACGTTAGTAAGAGACATTAAAGTCTTTGGGGGCGAAGCTCCCTATGCCGTGAATCGTGCGTCCGCGATGTATGTAGTCGTCGTCGTAGTATAGTAGTAGGTAGTTACCTCCACGGACGGACCAGAGGAGTAGCACGCGCGCAATCTTTAAAATTAAGGAGGAAACACGCGCACGTTCATCATAAAAATATAGGTGTTTCTGATGAAGTACCTTAAAGAGACGAGTATTGCTGGCTTAATCTCATAAATTTGCCTTCCATTTGATGCTTACTAAAAAAAGCTAGGATCAGAAGTACGCACTTTGAGCCCTATCTGACTAGAAAGGGTTGCCACGTTAAACTCGCTGGGCATAACCTCCTTGGTTTTAGCAAGGTTTAGCGAGGGTTGGGCCGCAGTACCATGAGTATAGTTAACTAGTATATAGAGATGAACTAGATGTGGTAAAAGGTGGGAAGTAGACCCGAAACGCGAGCCGTAAAAAGTGCGCGAGTGCCCCCTCTCGTTTATTTCTGAAGGGATCGCTAGGTGGCGTCGAGGAGCGCAGATGTGAAAACGTCGGCTCCAGCTTTTCTAAATGTTTTCGGTCGTTTCTTTGCTCTAAGATAACTTGGCTTTGTGCTTGTTCGAACAAGCAAGCTCTGCGATTTCAGTGGAGACGCCATATTTGGCGGTGAGTGAACTCTTAGACATATTTTTGGACTTTACAAGTTGCGACGCGGTGAGCGTCCCCGCTAACCCTCACCACACCTAGGGTTGGCGAGGAGTATGGCTGTTGCACGTAGCCTAGGGCTCACCCAGACGCGGCAGCTACTGGATCAACCTCCGCACGTCGCAGCCGACAACCAGGCACTGATAATGCCTTCTACCATAACCGTGGAGGGAATGGAAGTAAGCGCGGAGATCTTCGACAGACCAGGATGGGCCACCGCCATAAGACGCCGAAGACAGACGACTCCGCCGAACGAGGAGCTGGCCGCTGGGACGGTCGAGCACAACAACCAGCCGAAGAACCCCAGGGAATTCAAAAAAAGTCAATCGGCACTACACCGTGTGGTATCCGCTTCCAGACTACCCCACCTACCCAAGGACCATATCAGGGTAATTATGAGACCCAGAGGGGGATTGGACGTAGCCAGAGTTGACCTCGTGCTGCTGGCGAGAGCCGTCATCATGGCCACCCAGATCACCGACGAACAAGCACGGGAGGACACGATCTGCCCCAACAATATGCAAAACATCATTGTTATTTCTACGCCGCACCAAAATAATGCTACATCATACGTGAACGTGCAGAAACTGTACACAAACCAAGGCTCATTCGAAGTTGCCGCATACGTGGCCGCGCCCGATAATACATGCAAGGGCGTCATCAAGAACGTTTACCTCTCCCTTGACGACGCAACGCTCAAACGTCTGATTGTGCACGACCGAAATCCCACTGCCATCGAGGCAAGACGCACTAAAAAGACCAAAGTCGTCGCAGTCCTCTTTGACGGGTTGCGCGTCCCAAGCACAGTGATGTGCGGAACCGCCATGGTTCCCTGCTCGCTCTACAAACGACAACTCGATGTTTGCAGAACGTGTGGTGCAGTCGGCCATCGCGCCAATGTTTGCCGACACACATATGCAACGAGCAAGAAATGTCACAACTGCGGTGAAACGCTACAAGAAGACGGCGTGCATCACTGCGAGCCAAAATGCAAGCTTTGCGATGGCAATCACCCCCCCCCCCCCCGGAGATCGCGAATGCAAAAGACGCTTCCAAATTGCATACATAGTGAGGAGAAGAAGACGCAGAAAGCAAGAGTGGCAAGCACAACAACGTCAAGACGCACCAACATCTGTCACGTTCAAGGAACCCTGCCACAGCCAGCTGCCAGGACGGGAGAACGCCTCGAGCGTCTATCACCGTTCTCCATCCAGGGGGAGATCCCGATCCAGAGGGTGTTCCCGATCCAGAAGGCGTTTTCAATCCAGAGGCCGTTCTCGTTCCGGAGGGCGCCCCTCGACCCTGTCGTGATCCGACAACCGCCGGTCATCTCGGGAGTGCTCCAGATCCCGATCGAGAACGAGACTAACAGCCACACTGCAGCAGCAGCAGCAGCCTAACAATGGCTCCTGGGCCAGCAGGGTTGCAGGTGAATCACGGTGCACAAGTAGCCAGCCGAAAGGTAGGGCACAGCCAGAGCATGCTCCCAATTCTCGTATTGTAGCGCTTGAACAAGAAAACAGGGCCCTCAAGAAGGAGCTTGAAGAGCTCCGGGCCTCAATAGCTGGAAAAGAGAGCTACCACGGAATTAACCTGTCGAGCTCACCGGCACCACCGACAACACGCTCACAACAAAAGATCCACAACACACACAAACGCAAAGCCGTAGGCAGCGATAGCGACACGACGGAAGAGATCGAGATGGTCTCGATCGATAAAGAAGCCCCACTGACAAATGTCGAGTCTGCGACAACTAAGCTCAACGACAACATTGATACGTTGGCGAACACGCTTGCCAAGTTTATGGAAACCTTTAATACTTACACTGACAAAGCTGACCAGAGGTTCGCGAGCCTGGAGAAGATAGTAGCCAACCCACCTGTGGCAGGTGCTCCTCCGAACCTAAGCGTGGACAAACCAGCGGTTACGGCAAGCGTGCCGAGCATTACTTCTAGAGCTAAAGCCCGACCAGTGAAAGCACGCAATTTCGCGGAAATAACGAGCCGCGACGCACACAAGCTACCAAGTCGAAATGGCCGCTGACCGTAACGAGATTAAGATCTGGCAAGGGAACTGTAACTCACTTCAGAAACGCAAAGCAGCACTAACGCAACTATTGCTAGCCTGTAAAAAAAGCCACACATAATATTGCTACAGCAATGTGGAGAAAGCAAAACCGCTGAAAGCATTGGCGTACAGGGGTACAGGATAGCCAGGCCGACCCTGCACCCCGAGCAGAACGAGACGCGAGGAGTGGCTACCTACATCCGGAAGGACATAATGTTCGCCGAAAGGGACGCCCCCGTATACAAAAAAGGCCTGGAAACGGTCCTGGTGGAAATCTTACCCCACAGGGCTGTTAAAAGAAGCATCTTTGTGCTCAATGTTTACAGTCCTCCATCAGATAAAAAAGAGATTTCAACAGACTGCTTACCTCGGCGGTAAAAATGGCGGGTGACAATCCAGTCATAGTAGCGGGCTATTTTAACGCCAAGAGCACCGAATGGGGATACTCAAAAAGCGAAGGCAAAGGCACCAAGTTAGCAGAACGCACGAATGCGCTTGACCTGCAGCTGACAAACAACCTTGCCCTCCCTTCAAGAAGAGGTAATTCGGTACAGCGGGACACAATGCCGGACGTAACCTTCACCAAGAACGTCAGAGCTACCTGGGATAACCTCGCCGAAGACCTAGGTAGCGACCAATGCATCCTGGAAATTACCGTTGAGAACGAGGTGAAAGCGCTAAGAAAATTCAAAATCACAGACTGGGACCAGTTCCGTAAAATACGGGAGCAGAAGGGCAACACACAACTACCATATGAAGCCCTCTTAAATGAATTAAAAATGGCAGCGAATGAGGCCACCAAAGAAGTCGATACTGATGAATCCATCCAGGTCATGGACTCTCACCTGGCCAGTTTGCTGCAGAAAATGCATGACCAAAAGAAGCGTGGCGTAAAAAGAAGCTTAACAGACACTTACGCACAACAATCGCGGACCTTGGCCGCGAAATCGAATCTCACGCCAAAACGCTCTGCGCCCAGCAGTGGAACAACACATGCGACAAAGCAGATGACACAATTGGAGTGGAAGCAAATGGGGGCTGCTCAAACACCTTATGGCGGACAGCGGAAAACCCACCAGGTGCGGCACCCAGCTGCAAATTGAACGATTGGTGCACAAGCACGTCCAGGATAGTGGTGGATCCCGAGCTCTCCTCAAAACGCTAGGCCAAAAATATCTCCCACTGGAACGCAGCGCAGTAGCCTGGAAAAACAAAAATCCCTCATATTGGCACAGGGTCGTGACGTGCCGAAGACAGGAGACTTCGTGTTGGGATTTAACTGTTTATTTGGGCGAACCTGTGCCCGGTAAACGGAAAGTTCAATTACAGCAGCAGTCTCGCACAGATAGCAGTCTCGGACTGATAGCTGCGAACGGAGCGTAGGCCTTCGATCAACAACTGACAAGCGGCGAAGCGCGTCGGCATTTATACTCTTGCCGTCGAATGTTCTAGCGTTATCGCTGGCGGTGGCGTGAATTCCAGAACAATCTGTACCGTTCGCACAGTGCGTGTGATCTTATCAAAATGATCTACTACACTCCGGAAGCTTCTCGAAAACTGCATACGCGGTTTGCGCTGAGAATCGTGTGGTGTTTTGGGACGATAACAAAAACTTGGGAAATGGAACGTGGCATTGCCCCCCTCTGAAAAAAGGCATCGTCCCGATGCTTTAACTAAAGATGAAGGTACAATAATAATGCAAGAAAGTACAATGAATAAATTACGATACAACAATAATACGAAAAAACACTGTTTCAGTTTGTTAACGCGCATGAAACAGCTTGAGGCGCGCAACATGGATGACTTCAGGTCGCGATCGGCGTCGTTGAGAGGTCGTGATGCCGTCGGGGACAACCTCATAATCAAGTGGGCCGAGACGTCGAACCACCCTGTACGGTCCGAAGTACCGTCGCAGAAGCTTTTCACTTAGTCCACGTCGGCGTATCGGCGTTTACACCCAAACACGTTCACCGGGCTGGTATTCCATGAAGCGTCGTCGAAGGTTGTAACTGTGGCTGTCGGTCGTCTGTTGATTCTTGATACGGAGGCGCGAAAGTTGTCGGGCTTCTTCGGCGCGTTGAAGGTACTCGCTCACATCGAGGTTTTCTTCGTTGGTGACGTTGGGTAACATGGCATCGAGCGTCGTTGCCGGGCTTCTTCCGTAGACCAATTTGTATGGAGATATCTGCGTCGTCTCCTGCACCGCCGTGTTGTATGCGAAGGTCACATACGGAAGAATGGCGTCCCACGTCTTGTGTTCGACATCGACGTACATTGACAGCATGTCGGCGATCGTCTTGTTAAGCCGCTCGGTGAGGCCGTTGGTCTGTGGGTGGTACGCTGTCGTCCGGCGGTGGTTTGTTTGGCTGTATGCCAAGATCGCTTGAGTGAAGACGGCAGTGAATGCCGTTCCTCTGTCATTGATAAGGACCTCCGGGGCGCCGTGACGTAGGACGATATTTTCGACGAAAAACTTTGCTACCTCAGATGCACTGCCTTTTGGCAGGGCTTTTGTCTTGGCGTAGAGGTTGAGGTAGTCGGTAGCTACCACGATCCACTTGTTTCCAGAAGCCGACGTCGGGAATGGCCCCAGTAGGTCCATATCAATCTGCTGGAAAGGTCGGCAAGGTGGATCAATTGGCTGCAGAAGTCCCGCTGGCCTTGTCGGCGGTGTCTTGCGTCGCTGACCGTCCCGGCATGTCCTCACATAACGAGTGACGCCGGTGGTAAGACGTGGCCAGTAGTACCTTTCTTGTATCCTCGCGAGCGTCCGAGAAACACCGAGGTGCCCTGCCGTTGGATCGTCGTGCAGTGCCTGCAGGAGGTCTGGTCACAGAGCTGAAGGCACCACAAGGAGGTACTTAGCTCGAAGCGGTGAAAAGTTTTTCTTTTGTAGAAGACCATTTCGTAGAACGAACGACGCAAGTGCGTGCTGTAATACCTTCGGGACTTCGGCGGTCCTGCCTTCGAGGTATTCTATTAGGGCCTTAAGTTCCGGGTCGGTCCGCTGTCGTTCAGCGAAGTCGTCGATAGTTATCGTTCCCAAGAAGTAGGCGTCAACCGGGTCGTCGGGTAGCGGTTGGTCGACAGGCGCACGAGAGAGACAGTTGGCGTCGGAGTGTTTTTTGCCGGACTTGTAAATGACAGTAATGTCATATTCTTGAAGTCTCAGGCTCCATCGTGCGAGGCGACCTGAAGGGTCCTTCAAGGTGGCTAGCCAACACAAGGCGTGGTGGTCGCTCACAACTTTGAAGGGCCTGCCGTAGAGGTAGGGGCGAAACTTCGACGTAGCCCAGATAATGGCGAGGCACTCCTTTTCTGTTGTGGAATAATTTGCTTCTACTTTGGATAGTGATCGGCTGGCGTAACTAATAACCCTTTCAAGTCCGTCAGCCCACTGCACAAGAACGGCGCCAAGACCTACGCTGCTTGCGTCAGTATGTATTTCTGTCTCGGCGAATTCGTCGAAATGGCCAAGTAACGGAGGCGTCTGGAGGCGATGTTTAAGCTCCTGGAAAGCGTGTTCCTGTGGCGTTTCCCACTTGAACTCCACGTCGGCCTTGGTAAGGTTAACACCCCGTGGTGTTAGGGAAGAAAAAGGATGAGAAACCCACCGAAAACAGTCCAAGAATTTGTAGCCGAAGCGACCACTATCGAAAAGACCCTGGACATGCGCACCAGACAGTATAATCATCGCCTGACTGCAGGCTGCGCTGCTGCTCAAGCCAGTAACTCCGGAGACCTGCGTGAAACAATCCAAGCGATCATGCGGGAAGAGCTGCTCAAGCTGTTGCCTTTGGTGCAGCCTCAAGTGGATTCAATCGCCGACATTGTGCGAGAAGAAGTTCGGCAATCGCTTCAAATTCCCCACGCACCGCTGCCCGAGCCAGAAGTTATGAGCTACGCCACTGCACTGCGCCACAACGCTCCTCCCTGTCCACGCCAAATGCCGCCCCATCGCACTTCCGTCGACAGACGCCACCGCCGCCACCACCCCCACCGATGTCATACCGTTTGCCAGCGGCCCAGCGCAGTGCAACGAGGAAGACTTACGTGTGGCGCACCCCTCACCATCGCCCGCTCTGTTACCACTGCGGCGAGGCCGGACACACATACCGCCGTTGCCAGTACCGACAGATGGGACTACGTGGCTTCGCCGTCAATGCACCGCGTCCACAGCCAGGAGAACGACCACCAGACATAGCCTACTACCTGACAGGAACTCGGTGGACACCACGAAGCCCTTCGCGTTCGCCGTCACCCAGCCGCCGCACGTCACCGCACCACCGGCAGTACTCTGGCCCAACGCGGGGCCGGTCTCCTAGCCTGTATCCGGGAAACTAAGGGCAGCAACCGGTGGAGGTGCGGTTGCTGTGCGGCGAACTATCGAAGATCCTCCGATGACGACGACGCTGCGACGGAGCTTTCCGAACACAACGCCAACCAGGCAAAGCCCTGACGGCGAAAGCTCACTTACCGAACGTGGCTTGACGACGCAACATGGAAGCAGTGGAACAAGCCGACACAGCCGTGACATCTGGTGGAGGTACTGCTTCCTTCATGTACCAGACGCCCCCGTCAAGCCGTGAACCCAGCCCACGTCGCAGAGAAGACACCGACGCCAACCAGGAGCAGCGAACAAGCCGCCGACAGCAAGGGCTACAACCGGAGTACGGGCTTCTACAAGACAAGGCTTGGAAGACCAAGGCCATGACCGCGACTGCAGCGACAATGACAACCGCAGCGTCCCAGCCCACGATGGTCATGCATCAACCCAGGGAACCACCAATTTTCCATGGGTCATCGTTCGAAGACCCAGAGTCCTGGCTAGAAACATACGACCGTGTGGCCACCCTCAACCACTGGGACCATGACGATAAGCTGCGTCGTGTGTTCTTTTATTTGGAAGACACCGCAAGGACCTGGCTCGAAAATTGGGAGTCCACGCTCCGAACGTGGGATGTTTTCTGCGGCGCATTCCTGCAAACGTTCGTGAGCGTCGCTCGCAAAGAGAGTGCCGCTGCTTTATTATAGACCCGGGTTCAGCTACCAAATGAAAATGTCGCCTTTTTCACAGAAGAAATGACCCGACTATTCCGTCACGCTGACCCAGAGATGCCTGAGGACAAAAAAGTTCGTTTCCTCATGCGAGGGGTCAAACAGGAGCTCTTCGCGAGACTGATGAGAATCGTGTGGTGTTTTGAGACGATAACAAAAACTTGGGAAATGGAACGTGGCAATATGGAGGTCTACCGCAAGAAAAGCTAGACGAACCATTCAGCGAAGCTGAAATACGGTATGCTCTACAGCAACTCAATGGCAAATCGGCGCCAGGGCCAGATGGCATCGATAATAAACTACTAGGGAATTTAGACGATAAAGCAATTGTAATCATTACTAAGAAGACAAATGAGACATGGGAAACTGGTACATGCCAGAAGAATGGCGTAGTGCCAAGGTTTCGCTCATCCCGAAACCTGGAAAACCGCTGAGCATCGATAACTTAAAGCCCATATCGCTCACATCTTGCGTTGGAAAAGTAGCTGAGCATGCAATATTCAACCGTATCACGGACCACACTGAGAGTAATGGGCTCTTTCGACACAACATTATTGGCTTCCGCAGGGCACTATCCACACAGGACGCCATGTTGATGTTAAGAGAACACATATGTTACGGCCTCCTCCACACGCCTAAAGCCATATTAGCCCTGGACCTCGCCAAGGCCTTTGACACCGTAAAACATGAACACATACTGGGTGAAATATCGCACATAAACCTAGGCGAGAAATCTACAACTATATTAAAGGCTTTCTGGCGATCCGAACCGCCACCATACGCATAGGAGAGCAATGCGGCGAACCCGAACGACTCGGAAATATCGGCACCCCACAAGGGTCAGGGCTCTCGCCATTGATCTTTAATGTGGCGATGCACAGGTTGTCAGAGAAGCTCGCTCAAATCCCATTCGTGCTCCATGCCATATACGTGGATGATATTACCATATGGGACAAATGTGGCCACTCATATGGTGCCTTGGAAGGAATCCTTCAACAAGCACTGACTACAAGTGAAGAATTTCTTAAGCCAACTGGACTCACACCCCCCCCTCAAATCTACTCTAACGCTCTTTCACCCTCGACGAAATTCGGGCGAAAAAGAGCAGCAAGTGCTGCTCAAAGCTGAGAACAACCAAACGATACCGCAAGTATATACAGTCAAGGTACTAGGGGTAACGTTAAGCGCCAAGGAGGGCCACAACAAGGAAGCACTCAAGCGCCTTGAAAAAAGCACGAACAATTTTGCAAAAGGAATTGCTAGAATCGCCAACAAGAGAGCAGGGCTCCTAGTAGAAAACATCATGAAGGCGTATCACGCCTTTCTCGTAAGTCACGTAGCATACGCGTTCCCGTTACTGGAACTTACGAAGGCTCAAATCAAAACGGTCGACTCCATGCTCCGCAAGAGACTGAAAACGGCACTCGGCTTGCCCAATAGCACGAGCAACGAGAAACTCGAGCAACTTGGTCTGCACAACACAAGAAATTTTTGAGGCTCAGAGAGTGGCACAGATCACACGCCTGTCGTTGACGCAGGCAGGCTATCTCATCCTACGAGACGCAAAATTTGCCCCATTTTTCAACCAGAGAAACGAACACAACTTGGTAATGACGTGAGGAAACACATTAGGGTCGAGCCAATCCCCCGCAATGTTCACCCTACGTTCAACAAAGGGCGAAGGAAGGACAGAGCGAGGGCGCTCATAAAAAGGCAAAAAACACGACACGCACGCGCTATTCGTAGATGCCGCCCGCTACTATGGAAGGGAGGCGTTTGTCATAGTGGTCATTGATATAGACGGAAACCTCATAAACGCGGCAACCGTCCAAACAAGCCATGTCCACGAAGCAGAGGAAATTGCGATCGCGCTGGCCTTGCAAAGCTGCCAAGCCTACTCCACAATATACACAGACTCTAAGACGGCGGCACGAACGTTCGCGGCTGGCCTAGTAGCTAGAAGCACTAGAAAACTAACCGTCAACGCAATTAGAGAGTAGGAGAGCAAAGAAACCCTTGTTAAAAAAGAGAAAGCTCAAATCTACGTATCCTGGTTCCCAGCCCACATGGGACAGTTACCGGGACTCGACCACTGCAATCCCAACGAAGAGGTCAACCGCCTGGCGCGTGAGCTCACACGCCGCACCGCGGACAACGACCCCTCGATGAGTGAGCGGTACGAGAATCTCTGCAGCCAAGACAAAGCACTCACATACCACGAGATCACTTCACATTACCGGAACAAAGACGTGCCTTCCCAGCACCGCACCTAAAACTTAACAAAGCACAAGCTCTAACTCTCAGAAGATTGCAAACACGTACGTACATAACGCCATCCACCTTACACAGAGTCGACCCCGACACATCACCCACATGCTCCCTTTGGAACCATCCCTATTGCAATTTCGAACACATGCTCTGGCTGTGCCCTACCCGTAGCGCAGCACAACTGAACACCCAAGAGGCTTGGCAGGAAGCCCTCAAGAGCAATCAATACAAGTAGCAACTACAGGCGGTCCAGAAGGCCCGGGACATCGCTACAAGCCTTCAGCTGCCAGCGCCATCCTGGGCGGAGCCTCCAGGTTGAATTAAGGGTCGGAATGGCCCTTTCTGAGCTTCCTCAGAATATGTTTAAATAAAGTCATTCTCTCTCTCTCTCTCGTTTATTTCTTGTAATGTTCGCTTGACGGCGATACTTTTATATGCTAAATATATGATGAAAAGATGCGAGATGGCGCTACTTAGAGTGTTCTTAGATGGACGGACAGACGGACAGAAAGATGCACGGACGGACACAAGGATGGATGGATGGATGGATGGATGGATGGATGGATGGATGGATGGATGGATGGATGGATGGATGGATAGACGCATGAACGGACGCACGGACGAATGCAGAAACAGACACACAAGTGGACGCACAGACGGCCGGACGCACGAGCGGACGGGCGGACGGATGGACGGATGGATGCACGAACGTACGGATGGATGAACGGAGGATCACCAAGACGGACGCATGAACGGACGGAAGCAAGAAGGAACGGACGGACGGATGCTTCGCCTTACCCATCATCATGCACTCCATGGATATGCAGATCCAGCAGGCCAAGGAAGCTGCCGGGAAACGTGGTCTCTCCGTTGGCCCCTAGGTTGGAACCCATCCCAGCAATCTGCCGGAAAAAATAAACTCTATATCTCTCTTAACAGAAGGTGATTTGGCCATTTTTGTCCGCGCACACGCGTGTCGCTTCTCAGTCAAAGAAAGCCTCCAGCAGGTCGACAGGCGAAATAGCGGTGTACACCAACATCACGTGATGGGTTCACAGCCACGTTAGCAGTTCGGCATCGCAGGAAGTTTCAACTTACAACTTCCGCATGGGGAGGGCACGAATTGTACGAATGCCCGAACTGCAGACCACTTTAGAAGAGCAGCGCCGACAGCTGACCCGTGAGAAAACTGATTACAATTGAGCAGTCCGGCCACAAGAAAAGGCCCGGATGACGAACCTCAAGCAGCAACTGCGCACCGACGATGCGATAACAAGGACGGAAGCGCGTTCGCCGCGGCCGACACCCGCTTCTGGTGGCATTGTCTCCATCCACTTCTACAGTGACGTCTGCAAACACCTGTGGTCGCAAGTTTCGGCTTCACTGGTTAACCATGGTACGGAAGGCTTGAACGGTGATAATTAATAATACGCTAGTACGCATGAACGCACGCGGCAGGCATTGTGAAATCATGACCCGAAGCTTACCGCTGCCCTCAAACGGAAAAGCACATCATTATTGCAATGTGCCATTATACTAACGTATGGGGCTGAAACATCGGGGATTATGAAAACACTCCCGAAGAAATTGAATGCGGAAGGTTTGGTGGAACTGAAAATGATTTGCATGGCATTAAGAGATAGGAATATAGCATAGTAAGATAGAGAACACACTGAACTTTGTTATATGCCAGTTTACCATAAGTGAAAACAATCGGAGAGGACGCTAATCTGTGACAGAGGTTATTCAGAAGCTTTAGCTGACGTTTCTTGTAGTAGTCCTATCTCGTCGGCGTTCGTGGGCTTTCGTGCAATTCCGTTTAGCCTTGCGTTTATCACGCTGCCGAAGCGAATACGAGAGGCCACGAAGAATCGAGGCATGCTCTAAATCTGCTCTGTCAGGCATCAGGGCATTCAAGGCTGTTAAGAGCGCTTTAACGAACTCAATATTTACTTTATTTATAACACCTTTTATTTGGTCTTTGCGTAAAGTTATGAAACGATGTCAAACGAAACTTTTAACATCAACCAGTCATTCTATTTTATCGAGCTATTGCCAAATATTTGCAAAGCCTTACGGAGAAGGCTGACTGGAAGTTCTTCAAAGGAAAACAAGAGTGCTTGTGCTACACAAAGAGAAACGAGGGTAGGCTGTGTGCATTGCGAAGGGCAGTTGACTAGCGCACAGATCAAACAGCGAAGATCGTGCTTTTAATCAAAAAAGACAAAAATTGCTTGTGGGGGTGCCGGGATTTGAACCCGGGACATCTCACATGCGAAGCGAGCGCTCTACCACTGAGCTACACCCCCAGACAGAAGGAATGTGTTTTTCTTCAACCCCACGTGCAGCACTAGATACAAACAGTACAGTTTTTGTTTAGAGAATATTGTTTACCAGCTCAAGCTTGTCGCATTAGTAAGATGCAGCGATGCTGGAAACCCCTGGGGCATGGTGTCCTGGGGCTCGTATGGGGGTCTATGTAAAACGCGATTTAGAGACGCTACCACAATTTCCAAGACCGTCGCTTCAACTAAATGGTGTCAGTTAATCAAACAAGGTGTCACTAGAACAAAAATCACCACTACCACGACGACAAAAGATGTGTGCTAGGTGTGGTCTAATATGTTTTCTCGCCTAGGAGAAACCGGGTCATACGCACACACACAAAATTGGCCACACTGCCAATTTTTCAACTTTAAAAGAAAAATGGCAGTAGACATTTAAAGAAGCAAAGAGAATGGGGAAACGCGGTAAATGAGAAAACGTGAAGTAGGTAAAGCGATTCGAAATCCATCAATAAAGAGAAAAAAAGAAGCAAAATAGGTTTTGTTATCATTGGTTGAGATTTTTGTGTTTTCGTTTGCTCTTCTTTCACTAGAACGTCACATTAGTGTAAGCTCGCGCAAGAAGATTCAAAGGTTTGAAAACCATCTCAGCACTAATGGAGCCACAGCTTCTCTAGGCGTCGACATAAACTTGTAATGGCGACTCTCCACTTTCAGTATAATTTTATTTTTTTTCTGCCAGATGTCGCCAGTGTTGTAGCGGACGTCATTAACGCTGAGTAGATTGCAGGAAACGTCGAATATTTCGCGTTTCCGGCTCCATGGCCCTAAAACACCAGAACGAACCGTTTATTCAGCGTGATAGTCAAACAAACCGAAAAGTAAGCGGGTGGATGGATGAATGAAAGAATTCTGTTTCTATTCCTGAGAAACGATAGCGGAAAATCGCTGTTATTCAGTTGACCTGGAGACTTTAGGTCCTGTGAGCCGCTTCGGCTACCTCCTTGATCTCGACTTGTACTGAGAGGTCTGATCTGAGCTGCATGTACAACCGCTGCTGATACATAACAATTGGAAGACAGACCCATAGTTATGAGGGTGTCCCAGGGGCCCACGCCCCTTCCCCACCTTCCCCAATATTTTGATGGAAGGGGGCGTTTTACTGAGGACATACAATGCGAAAGATGTTTTTGAAAACCTTCAAGAAGTTCCCCCCCTCCTCCCCCCAAAAAAAAAACTTCTGACTACGGTCCTGTTGGTAGCAACGTGGATTACTGAATAACTGAACCTCAGCGTAGTCCCATAGTGTGCTAGATGAGATTTGCGGGCTCTGCTAGGCGGTAACAGCCTTTAGAGCAATATGAAAAAGTTACTGCTGGAGTAAGTGATACAGATTGAAAAGACGTGCACTTGAAGTTGCTTCCAGACGAGTTTCTGAATTTTCGTAATCTTGCCTTTGTAACTCTGCACAGCGCGTGTACTTGACAAGTTAAACCCAAGCTTCACTATTTCTCGGTCACGCAATTCCTAACGTGCCTGTGCTCGTCGCTGGGCTGGCCACCCAACACGGACACCTGATAATATCAAGTTAAGCAACTGTGTTTTTGTTGGTCTATAGCTGCCTTTAAACGGGGAGCATGTTTGGAATGGTGTGATAGTTCCTATGTGTGTAGTCGCTTTTTATAATAATTGATGTTGTTTACTAAAGAAGATACAGTTGTCGATAGTCTGTGTTTTCGTGATTTTATTTGTATTCTGCGAGTTGAAGAGAAACAGATCTTTGTGTACATGGGACCAACCATGAGGTCCAACCACAAAGGACACACTTTTGTTGCTGGCGCTCGCAGCCACCAGTGCCGCCCCAAAGCTTACAAACGAGGCATGTTGGGCAGAGATAGGTACATAAATAAGGTGGTTATAATATATTCAAACCTGCAAGGTCTCTTCCAATTTTTTTCAGTTATCTGTTGCAGTGCTCTTTACCTCACTTGAAGTAATTTATTTGACTGCGAAAAAAAGTGGTTCCAGAATACTTCAAAGGGGCCCCGCAATGCTTTTCGAACCATAATAGAATACTCTCGCTATTAGCTCATAACTCCTTACAATCAAATATCGTATTTTTGGGAATCCGTCAAGCAACAGATGAATTACTCGGGACTACTGCATATTTCAAGGGCTTTCTGTTTCATTTTGTACCAGAGAGGCATGAGAGGGGGATGTAAAGTGGTCAAGAGGATGAGTTCCTTTATCAGCGGGCGTCATGATCATGCAGAAACATATTTTCGTAAGGAGTGGCCACTCGAGACTTTTCGCAGCCGAGCAAGGAAGAGTCTGACCACGGTGTAAGAATGAATTAGGCTATGACACTGCGCCCAGCGCCGCGTCCAGATTGTGTTCGCCGCCGACAGATGGCGCTTGTGGAGGGTAGGACCTCCACAAGCGCCAGGGCACTACCAGCATTAATGTACGCAGATGATATAGCGCTAATGGCCAACAACAAGGAAGATTTGCAGAGATTGATGGACATCTGCGGTAATGAGGGAGATAGGTTAGATTTTAGATTCAGTAAGGAAAAATCAGCAGTCATGATTCTCAATGACAACGAAAGTAGTGAGCTTAAAATACAGGAGGTCACGCTAGAGATAACAGATAAATACAAATATCTGGGCGTATGGATAAGGAATGGGACCGAGTATCTGAGGGAACATGAAATATACGTGACGACTAAAGGTAACAGGAATGCGGCAGTCATGAAAAATAGGGCACTGTGAAATTACAATAGGTATGATCTGGTGAGAGGAATATGGAAAGGGGTCATGGTTCCTGGGTTAACGTTCAGCAATGCGGTCTTGTGCATGAGATCAGAAGTTCGAGCAAGATTAAAAATTAAGCAACGTGGAATAGGTAGGCTTGCTTTAGGAGCTCACGGGAATACACCAATTCAGGGAGTACAAGGTGATATGGGATGGACATCATTGGAGGGCAGGGAAGCTAGCAGCAAGATAAAATTTGAAAAGCAATTGAGAAAAATGGGGGAAGAGCGTTGGGCTAGGAAGGTTTTCAGCTACTTGTACATGAAGAATGTCGATACAAAATGGAGGAAGCGAACAAGGAAGTTGACTGATAAATACTTAGAAAACAGCAGGTGGTCAAACCAAAACGAACTATCGGTTAAGAACAAAGTGAAGGAAACGGAGACTGACATGTGGAAAATGGGCACGATTAAGAAGTCCGCACTAGAGATCTATCGAACTTTTAAGCAGGAAATTGCCAAGGAAAGGATCTATGATAATACTCGGCGTAGTTCTCTACTGTTTGAGGCAAGGACGGGAGTACTGCGAACTAAGACATATCGGGCCAAATACGAAGGGGTAGACACAGTATGCAGTGCGTGTGGAGAGGAAGAAGAAATTGCCGAACACTTGATAATCTTCTGTAAAAGGCTTCACCCTATAGTTCAGGATGATGGCGCAGAGTTTTTCAAAGCACTGGGATTTAGGTACCGGGATGGCAAAATAAACTTTAAGCGGGTAGACTTAACTAGAAGGGGGTTATCTGATTGGTGGCTAAAGTCAAGGCACGAGTGAAAATTAAACTCTTCACTGCAAAGTACGGATCCTCAAATTCACTTTTTAAGGTAAAAAGATAAATATAGTTTTTGGTTCATTAGGTATTACGGCTTGGTGGCGCTAGCCACCGGCCGATCTAAAGGGTACAGCCACATCCATCCATCTATCCATCCATCCAACCTGTTCTGTTCGGGCTGTCACGGTGGATGGACGTGTTTTTTGAGCGCTCGGATCGACTGCGCAGATAAGTGTTTTTGCATGTTTTGAGCTTGTCGTTATAATTATAAGGCAGTGGTTGAAATCTTCGTAGCACTAATTTTATGGTACGGCTTTTTCGGGGGCTAGTCACCAAGTATTTATTAGTTTGTGCGGGTGTGTGTGTTTGAATTTTTTTTGTTTTTTTTTTCTTTTGCCACCCCGTGGGGGAGGTGCGCGTACATTGAACACGCAAATTTTTGTAGTAGACCTTAGACTTTCTTTTTTTTCGTAGTGCACGGCTCGAGTTTAGTAATTATCGAGTATAGGAACAATAGGTGTCAGAAAGACATGGTTAAAAATACTGTAAAGTGTTCAGGATGTGGGGTGGGTTTGAAAGTGGACTCAAGCGTAGAAGCGGATGGAGAGGAGGCTGACGCGAAGTGTAGGCAATGTGAGGTCGAGGAAAAAATGGAGAAAATGATGGTTGCCTAAAGTGAACATCTGGTGAGAATCGATGAGCTCGAGACTGCGTTGGCGACAGAGCAAGAGAAAACGATGGCAATGGGAGAAAGACTGAAGTCCACCGAGGAAGCACTAGTGAAGCTGAACAAAGAAGCGGCCTACGGAGAGAACAGTAGAGAACCGGCAACCAGAACGATGGAAAAGGAAGATTAAGCAAGTTTGGAAAAAAACAGGTTTAGCCGGTTTAACTGTCGCAAGGCCCAGCTTCAGCGAGGTAGTGGTGGGGCTGGGAGGGGACAAAGCAGCCGGCGTCCCAGGTGCAAGTAGCCGCCAGGTGCAGGACGCTCCAGCTGAAAAGTCAGCGCATGTGATATTAGCCGGGGACTCGAATTTAAATCGATGCACAGAAGCCATCAAAGAGAGGGTAAGAGGTGACAAGAGGGTTGCAGTAGGGGCGTTCCCAGGACGCAAGCTTGAAGCAGTCTTGAGGAAAGCCAGCGCAAAACTCAAAACTACAGCTGATACACGAAACCTCGTGATAATTTCAGGCGGTTTAAACGATGCCTTAAATGAAGATAGAGCAGGACTAGCAGCCACACTGGCGAAAGGCGTCGATGACATGCGCGCCACTTCTCCTAAGGTACAGGTAGTGATATGCACGATACCGGAGGTACCGGTGCGTGATAGCAACCTGCAAAGAGCGGTTGTCAACGCAAACCAAGAGATATGGCGGATGAGTCGAGAGAAAGGCTTTGAGGTGGTGTAAATAAACAGAGAGGTGCATAGGTGGGGTGGCTTTCAACGAGACAGAATCCACTACGATGGGAGACTAGGTCATGAGGTGGGTTTACGACTTGCAGGACGCGCAGTAGCTTTTTTGGGGGGCAAGCGAGCCCTTCATGGTGCAGGATAGCTAGTAACGAGGAAAACAGCCAGGGAGACTCTTCGACAGGTGTTATGGACAGATACGATTCCAAAGTGGCACCAATGTCTAAGATAGGTAGAGTCCGGGGCATAAATAGACGTAGCCACGAGCGCCGAGCCCATTCAGACATAGGGTACATTAACATGCAGGGTGGTAGGAACAGGCTGAAGTGGGAAGAGATAGAAGAACAGCTAAGGGAAGAGAGGCCGATGGTATACGGTTTTGTAGAAACACATCTCAGGGACATGGAACAACCTCCGAACAATCCGGACTACGCGTGGGAATATTGTAATAGAACAGAAGGCAGCAGAAAGGGGGTGGCATTAGGGCATCCATTCATAAAAGTACAGACTGGCAAAGGGTCAAGCAGGAGTGCAAGGAACATTTATGGCTAAAAGGGAAAGTGGCAGGTCAAATGACACTCCGTGGTTTCGTGTACTTGTGGACGGGAGCAAAGGCATGAGAGGAAAACCAGGCAACGGCAGAGTGTATATCAAAGGACATTCAGGAGTTGGGAAGAGAGTGCGAGATAATTATACTAGGAGACATGAATGCGCATATAGAATATCTAGATGGGTATACCGACCCGACAAGCAAAATGGTCGTGGATATGTGTGAAAGGCTTGATTTGATCATTTGCAACAGTACCGAGAAGTGTGAAGGGCAAATAACATGGGATGTATGAAGGCTGCAGTCGACGATAGATTGTGCACTGATGTCACATAGGATGTATAATAAGCTCAGGGGAATGCACATAGATGAAGGTGCCTCCAGAAGTCTGGGTAGTGATCATGAACGTGTCAAGCTAAGTTTTGGAAGAGCAGTGAAAGTGGGAAGAAGACAAGATGAGCAACTACGGGAAATTTTTATTCAGAAAGGCAAATTGAAATAGCCACTAAACAAATTGAGAAAGTAATCACGGAGGATAATAAGACAGTGTGGACATACATGAACCTAAGTAGACTCTTTGAGCTAGAGCTTGCTAAAACGCGTAACAAGTCACCCCGGAAAAGAAGACACAAACCCAAAAGTTGGTGGGATGAGGAAGTTAAGAGAGCCATAGCAAAACGTCAGGAAGCCTCTAGGGAACACAGACATGCTAAGCAGCGGGGTGAACCGTTAGATGATGTTGAAAAAAATGGCAAACCTTTCTAAGCTGTAGAAGGGCTGCATTCCTTCTGATCAATGAAAAAAATCGAAGAAAGAGAGCTCAGTGGCTGGCAGAAGTACATAAAAAGATAGAAAGGCAGCTGGGAAATTTGGGAACCATCTAAACTCCCTAAGAAATGAGACGAGCCTAGAGCAGAGTTTTGTAACTACAGCCCAAGGTGCCAGGCTAGAAGGGGACGAAGCTATTGAATATATAAGAGCAATGGTGACAGAAAAATTTCAACAAAGAAGTACTTTATGCACCACAATAGACAAGGACGAATCAAGTGGTGCAATGGCTTCATTTTCACAACGAGAGTGGGAAAAGGCTGAGAAAAGGGTTCCTAGTAGTACATCAACAGTTCCAGATGGCATTCCAATTAGGCTGATAAAGACATTAAGTCCTAAGTCTAAGCAGGCTTTGAGAGAGGCAGAGAGCAAAATAATAATCGATGGTGAAGTTCCCGATGGATGGAAACTTAGCAGGATGAGCATGATCTATAAAGGAAAGGGGGACAAAGCTGACATAAACAACTACCGTCCTATAACAGTGACATCAGTGGTCTACAGGCTGACGATGCAGATTATAAAGGAAAGACTGCAGGCATGAATAGAAGATGAGGGGGTGCTGGGGGAACTGCAGAATGGGTTTCGGAAACACAGAAAGTTCGAAGACAATCTGTTCTCACTGACGCAGTGCATCGAAATAGCAGAAAAGGAACACAGGCCCCTGTGGCTAGCATTCTTGGATATCAAGGGAGCGTACGATAGCGTGGTTCAAGAGGAATTGTGGGGAATACTGGACACCCTAGGCGTGGAACATGTAGTCACAAATCTTTTAAAGGGTATCTATAGAGGTAACAAGGTAGTTATAAAGTGGGAAAACAGGTATCCAAGCCCGCAGAGGTAAAACGGGGGCTTAGGCAGGGGTGTCCCCTGTCACCTTTATTATTCATGATGTACCTACAAGGATTAGAGGCAAAATTAGAGGGAAGTGGGCTGGGCTTCAACCTCTCTTTAGTCAAACAGAGAAAACTTATTGATCAGGCACTACCAGCAATAATGTACGCAGATGATATAGTGCTAATGGCCAACAACAAGGAAGATTTGCAGAGATTGATGGACATCTGTGGTAATGAGGGAGATAGGTTAGATTTATATTCAGTAAGGAAAAATCAGCAGTCATTATTTTCAATGACAACGTAGGTAGTGAGCTTAGGATACAGGACGTCACGCTAGAGATAACAGATAAATACAAATATCTGGACGTATGGATAAGCAATGGGACCGAGTACCTGAGGGAACACTAAATATACGTGACCAATAAAGGTAACAGGAATGCAGCAGTGATGAAAAATAGGGCACTGTGGAATTACAATAGGTATGATGTTGTGAGAGGAATATGGAAAGGGGTCATCGTTCCTGGGCTGACGTTCGGCAATGCGGTCTTGTGCATGAGATAAGAAGTTTAAGCAAGATTAGAAATTAAGTAACGTGGAATAGGTAGGCTTGCTTTAGGAGCTCACGGGAATACACCAAATCATGGAGTACAAGGTGATATGGGATGGACATCATTTGAGGGCAGGGAAGCTAGCAGCAAGATAAAACTTGAGAAGCGATTGAGAGAAATGAAGGAGGAGCGTTGGGCTAGGAAGGTTTTCAGCTACTTGTACGTGAAGAATGTCGATACAAAATGGAGGAAGTGAACCAGGAAGTTGACTGGTAAATACTTAGAAAACAGCAGGTGGCCAAACCAAAAAGAACTATCGGTTAAGAACATAGTGAAGGAAACGGAGACTGACATGTGGAAAATGGTCATGATTAAGAAGTCCGCACTAGAGATCTATCGAATTTTTAAGCAGGAAATTGCCAAGGAAAGGATCTGTGATAATACTCGGCGTAGTTCTCTACTGTTTGAGGCAAGGACTGGAGTACTGCGAACCAAGACATATCGGGCCAAATACGAAGGGGTAGACACAGTATGCAGTGCGTTGGGAGAGGAAGAAGAAGCTGCCGAACACTTGATAATCTTCTGTAAAGGGCTTCACCCTATAGTTCAGGATGGTGGCGCAGAGTTTTTCAAAGCACGGGTGTTTAGGGACCGGGAGGGCAAAATAGACTTTAAGCAAGTAGACTTAACTAGAAGGATGTTATCTGATTGGTGGCTTAAGTTAAGGCACGAGTGAAAATTAAACTCTTCACTGCAAAGCACGAATCCTCAAACTCACTTTTTAAGGAAAAAATAAATAAATATAGTTTTGAGTTCATTAAGTATTACGGCTTGGTGGCGCTAGCCACCGCCCGATCTAAAGGGTACAGCCATATCCATTCATCTATCCATCTATCCATCAAAGCACTCACTGGTGAGCAGGTCTGACCAAACCCTAAATGGTGTACTCGTGTTCGCTTTTACTCATTATTCAACACATGTAATAGCCACCTTTGTAGGAACATAAAGACCCAAGTTTGGCATCAAATGTTTTTCGAAGAAAAAAAGTCATAGCTTCTCCGCAAAGCGAAGCAATGAACGTGATAGCAACAATTTAAAAGGTCGCGCGCAGAATGGAAAGCAGATCTAAACAAGACCCGCGTTTCTCGCGCACAAACTACGCACAAAACGTAGTCACAGGTACGGATGCACACGAATAAGCGCCTTATTTGTTACTTCGCTGAGTCTGAAAAGCACGCGCTTTTCGCAAACTTTTGCAGTGACCTTTGTGCGCCCGGTAACTACAGCAGAATCGTTCCACGTAAAGCCCAAGGCCAGCCAAGGCGTACGATCTTCTCCTCCTCACCACCGCGAGATGAGGGCGCACGAGGAAGAGTCACTCCCCTTCTCTAAGCCGGGCTAAGTACCCGTAGGAGATTAGAGCGGGCGCCGCTGCGCGATGTGGCGACATGCGCTCATTGCGCGATCTTTCTGGTAATGCCGAAAACACAGCAGTGGTAAGTGGTGGATATAAATCGCTTGCCGTTTGAACGCTGCCGAACGTTCTCCATGGTGGCTCAGTGGTTAACGCCTCGCTTTTACGATGTAGAAGTCCCACGTTTCATTTTTCTTTCTTGCGTTTCGATATATATATATATATATATATATATATATACATATATATATATATATATATATATATATATATATATATATATATATATATATATATATATATACGGTGCATGACATCGACGCCGACGTCGATGCCGGCGGCAAAACCTGGCCAAGAGTATCCATATAATTGCTATCGCAATAAAGATATTGAGTTGTGCGATTCTCTATATCGGCTCTACATGGTGTCCCGCTGAGGGCTTTGAATGCGTTACCACAAAAAGCAGTAAAGTCTTACAAAAAATGTTGTCTTTCCGCAATTGTTTTGCACAAAGGGCACAAATTCATGTGGCTTAGATGTAATGTACATGCATTCTCCTAGCCGCAGCGTTGGTAGTGGTCAAGACACTGGCTTTCGGAGCACTAGGATACGGGTTCATATTACAGCATCGGAAAGAAAAACGTTTGTTGTTCAGTTATTCTGAGGACAGTATCGGGTCTGACATGCGCTCATGATGCTGAAAGCAGCACAGTAGCTCAGCTGCAGGGCCCTACGGGATTGTCCGCTCTTTGTGAGATCTTGAATTGAGCACCTTTATTGGCGAAGCTCCTTCAGCCATGGGTCGTGAGTCCCCGATGTACATCGCAGTAGTAGAGACATAAATAGCCCCCTCTCGTTTATTCCTAGCAATATCCTCTGAATGGCAGTACTTGTATATGGTGATTATGTGGTGACAAAAGGCGAAATGCTCGTACTTGGAGAGTTCACTAGATGGTCAGACATACAGACGGATGGATGGACGCATGGACACTTAGACTTCCGTCCGGACGAACAGAAGCACAGACGGATGGATGGGTGGACAGAAGCACGGACGGACGGAAGCAAGAACAAACGGACCGACGGACTGGTGGACATTTCTCTCCACTCATCATCATTCCCTCCATGAATATACTGCGATTTTTTCATGTTCGCTCAGCGTGAGTGCGCGCGCGAACGTGTGACGAAATGTCACAGTGAGTACAGAGCCCACGATTCTGATGACCGGCAACCACTGTGCACTCGCGTCTGTGGCGCAGTGATTTCTGTATATGAGATCATTTTTAGGAAGAAAAGGAAGTGAGTTTTGACAGAATTCGAGAATGTATTGCAAATTCTAGGCCACGTGCTACGCGACCTTGTTTGCCTCGCGTCTTCTCTGGACATTTGACTACCGCTCCGACGTTTTTTTTTTTCTGACAATGCTCGAGAAGTGTTGCAGGGCATCCCACATTGAGCACATTTGTGAAACCTCTTATCACTTCGAAATGTGGCTACTTTTTGGGTCAGGCGAACATGGCCAGATGGAGGACGGAAGAAACATCTCTTCAGTGCCACAGTCAATACCACATATTTCTGCACTGTAGGTCCCCTAAATATTGTTAAGCAAAAAAAGAAAGCTTCTGACGTATGACACGAGCTCTTACCCCTCCATGCGGGTCAGACCAACCTGGTGGTTTGACCAGGCGAGAGGTGGTTACGTTGCGCAGGCTTCGTGTAGGGTTTGCGCTTGCGCCACCCTTTGGGCGCAACATTATGCGGCTAATATGGTAAATCATGCGATTTTGTTGTGCCGTAATCCTTGACATGACTGCCACACAGATGTTCCAGTCTTTCACAGGACTACATCAAAAAAATCTCCGCCACCTCTATGCAAAAAGCTTGAGGCCTGGCCGACCACCCGTCTCGACCACTGGATCCATGGACCTTAATTAGCTCGGATGTTGTTAGACATTGTACACAATGCAAATATGCACGTGTATTCGTAGTACCACAGATTACTATCCCTAAGCACAATGTTCCGGGAAAAAAAGACTACCGCTGCGTATCTTGCAAATGGTAGGTCATCTGCATTTGATCCACTAATTAGGTAGAGTACTTCCCACTTCGTTTCTGAGTCGTTTTAGTACTTCCGACTGACTAAACCTATCTGCGCTGAGAAGCAAGGTAGAAACTACTTAGGATCGCCAAGCTAAAGCCTTGCAAAGACCGATATAGGAAACTGGGTCGCTTTTTCATAATAGCCCTGTTTCACGATTTCAGGACTTGCAAGGCTTAGCGCAAGCTTCGCCTTCCTATTCGTTTGTTCAATGCGAAGTATTTTATAGTCGCACCTGCTGCCAAACCTGGCGTTGGTGGTACTGTCGACACCCACAATGCGCGTTCTCGAGTCACGTGTCAACTGTCGCTACACCCCCACCCCCACCCCACCCCCCCCACACACACACACGTTTCGCCTCGCGAGGCCCATGCAGGTAGCGTCTGCTAATACAAAAATGCCCCCATGTCCCCGAAGAGAATCATGAGAAAATGATTGCGTAGCGCCATTACGGCGTTTCCCGGGTCATAACCGAGTGCTGGAAGAATAATGTTTACTTTTTTTAGATGCGGAGCATGTAATACTCGAGGCTTGTAGTGCGGCGCCGTCCGCAAGCTTCCTCCTCCTTCTTCCACCATCTGTGCATCTCTTCCTCCTCTACACACCGCGCGCGCTTCACTCCTCCACCATCTGTGCACCCTTCCTCCTCTACACACCGCGTGCGCTTCTCCTCTTCACGAACATTCGCTAGCTGTATAATGTAGCGCGCATGCGCCGTCACGCTTCGAGAACATCGGCAGCTGACGCGCGCGCATGCGCCGTCGCGCTTCGAGAACATCGGCAGCTGACGCGCGCGCATGCGCCGTTGCGCTTCTCCCCCTTCTCGAACATTCGACAGCTGACAGTGCATGCGCCGTCGCGCTGTATATATACTCAAGGTCGGCGCTCGCTCGCTCAGTTGCCGCTCGTCGGTTGGTTTGTACGGCGCGTCGACGTCCAAGGTCGCGGTGAAATGAATTCCAACGAATCCACGAACACAATGATCGACGTCCCTTCGACCAGCGCCGCCCTTTCACATACGTGTGTACGTGTTCACTCATTTAACACCCCCTCCTACAACTACGTTAACCAATTTAGCCATCGACCCAAGTAAGTCGCAATTTCACACCCCATTTCACAACCACGTTAACCAATTTAGCCATCGACCCAAGTAAGTCGCACTTTAACACCCCGTTAACCAATTATATGCTCCGCATCCTCCTCAGTGTTCCCCCGAGGGAAGCTGCGGGCAATTTTTTTCTTACACCTAGTTGCAATAGCCGTATTCATCGCACGTGGCGTTTTTCTGTCGCGAGAAACGCGGTATGCGTTTCCAGATATAGTAGCTAGCGTGCGCGTTAAAAATACTATGAATGAATGAATAACTTTATTTAAAGTCCAGCAGTTTTCACCGGGTGAGGTGGGTGAAGAAGGAATTAACCCCTGTCTCTTCCCACTCTCCGTTCATTATGATGGCGGAGCCTCAGGTGACCGCACGAAGTCCTTGCACCCGGGCGGCATCTTCAGCTTGCCGTACGGCCCAAAGCTGGTCGGCTTTCTTGTCGCTGGTGAGTGCTGCCCACCAGCGGCAGTGCAGCTGACGCCGCTGATCGGCAGCAGAGACCACAGTGGCGGCAGATAGAGTTATTGTATATGCTATCTTTAGGCAGCATATACAGCATATATATGCTGGTAGCATATGCTTAGGTAGCATATACATGCTACCTAAAGGTAGCATATACAGTAACTTTTGCGGCGGAAGCTGGCCCCTGCCCTCGCGCGGTGGTGGTAACAGCAATTGGCCTCGGAGTTTGTCCCTGCATAACATGCATCGCAAAGGGAGTGGCAGAAGTGACGTTAACTATGAAGTGAAAACAAAGACCCACGTACAGTGGGAATTGATTATATGCGAAGCACAAAGGAGAAATGTTAATATGTCACTTTAAAATCAGCACCACGTTACGAGGTGAAGGTGATGCCGTACATGACTTCCGTGTCATCATTATCATGTTTGGATGTGTTGTTTACCTTCGTTCTATTCACGTCACGCGATACCAAGTTTAGCATATGTGGAGCTAGCGGAACGGCCGCGAGCACGCTATGAGCTTCGTATGTTATCATGTTGCATGACACGTGTGTCAGGATTATCATGTTTGCGCCAGTCATATATTGCGTCATTCGTTGACGTCAAGTAACACCAACTTCATTATATGTGGAGCTAGCAAAACGGCCACGAGCACATCATGAAGGACCCAATATATTCCAATGTAGCGTTGACGCGCGCACACGCTTGGCACAGCGACGCTACGTTAGCAAAACGTGAGCACTCTATAGTCTAACGCCAGGTGCGATCGGCGCGACCAGCGTCTGTCGGCGCAGCCCGATGATAACCGGCGCGAAATTCACGCCTATGCGTTACCCAGACAACACTGTGTCACCCTCTTTTATCTTTCTTGCTAGGAAGCGCGGCCACTATTACATAGAACACACAACACAAGCGCTTAACTTCAACTAAGCGTTTATTGCAAACGTCAGAGTTTATAAAGCGGGTGAAAGAAAAAAAGAATAATAAAAGGTAGACAACAAAAAGCACACGTGCCAGTCCCGTACATTACTATTCGTTATCTATCACCCCACCCAAAAAACATAGTTCTTTCCGCGTGAGCGAGATAGAGGGTGCACTAACACACTCAAAATCACCGCGTGTCACTTCCGCCGCTTCTACTATCAAACGTGTTAATAAATCTCTGCCCCGATATAACACGCACGTGTTTTCGAAATAAGGCAACAACCGCACTCCTTACAATGGATCGCCAAGTGACTTCTAAGTGCGAATACACTTTGTAAGCAAACCTGAATCCGCCATCCGCGCTCTGCCTCCTCCTCTCCCCTTGCCACGGCCCGAGGAGCGGAGAGGAGCGTCTGTAGCAATGGCCCAGCGACGTCACACACCGCGTGATTGCGCACGCCCCGCCCTCCGCTCCGTGGCTGCGCGTGCCCCACGACTTGCTCGAGATCTGCAAGTCGTCATAGGTATGAATCCATCGCAGACATCAACCTCGACTGCGATACCTCCAATAACGAGTAGAACGCAATCGAATGCGAGCATTGCACGCGTCGTTGAAGATGTCGCGCCGGTTGAAGACAAGGCAGCGCGGCGAAGTGCCCATGATGCCGTGCGCAAGCGGGCGAAGCGGGCCGCGGACATAAACATCATTATAGTGCGAATGTACTCTCACATATACGCGTCAACTCACCAAGATTTCCCGAGAGGGTCTAGTGGTTTCTGGGAATCGCAATGTGATCACAGGGGGAGTTTACGTTAACTCACTGGCGATTGCCAACGGATTTTAACTTTACTCTCCTCATACCATCACCCCGTGCATTCGCACTTAACCATTTTCACCCTTGGGGAAATGCTTATAACATAGAGAAAGAAGACCTTTATTTCTCTATGCTTAGAAGTTTTTTTGTTTGTTTTTTTTGTGGCGGAGGGACACCAGACGCGCTGAAACGCGCATGCGTCGCGTCAAAGCAACGCAGCGCGGCCCACGCCTGCGAGTATATGGCAAAACAGGCGCCTGGCGTCGCAACGCCGGCGTGAGGCGACGAAATGAACGCCGCCGAGAACGCGTAACGCGTATAGTTGAAATGTAGTGGCGCCTTGACAGTGGCAACTAGTTATGTGCTCACATGACGCGCAGCCAATGATTATCATGTTTGCACCAGTCACATACCTTCGTCTCCCATTGACGTCACATAAAGCCCAAACTCCATAAGCGCGAAAATGCACGCGACAGCGACGAGCGACGCTATGAGCGACGAAACATGGCGTTCGCGCGGCGTGTCGCGTGCTCGTTTTCGCGCGATCGCTCGGTTCTCCAGATTTGGAAACCGTCGCTCATCGCCCGGAAGTGCTGGGCTCAAGCAGCCAATAGCGAAAAACCGGAAAAGACGAAGACTACATAGGTTCACGTGACCCTGCCCGAGTCACGTATGCGCAACAAGAAATAACGCAATGTTTATTACGCACGCGCATATAAAAAATGCTGCAAGGCAATAATAAACACTTTCCGTTCCATTACACAACAATATATCTTATTTTTTAATTGGAAACCGCTCGCTACGTGGTTTTCTTGGTGCGAGTTGACGGCCTCATGCCAGCAACAGTGGAATTCGCTCGCCGAAGCCGGCGCGTGAATGAGGTTTGCCTGCGCTAGCGACTGATCGCGCGACGCCGATCTACGTCGCGTCGCTCGACGCTGTCGCGTGCATTTTGGCGCTTATGGAGTTTGAGCTTAATGACAAATTTGGCATATTTGAAGCTAGCGAAATGGACGAGAGCGCATCATTAGTGTGGCATGTAGTCATGTTGATACATGACATGCAAGTCGTGATTATCGTGTTTGGATGTGTCATTCACTTATGTCGTCCATTCGCGTCGCGTAATACCGAGTTTGTACATGTAAAGCTAGCGAAACGGCCGCGAACGCATCATGAGTGTAGCTTGTAGTTATGTTGCTACATGATACGCATCTCATGTTTATTCTGTTTGCATCAGTATTGCCGCGCCCGAAACAAAGAACGAAGACGATGTGCGCGCCAACAGCCTCGTGAAAAGGAGGACTGAAGAAGACGACGTACTTTCGTTTTTGCCTCGCCAATAAGTTACAAAAACTTACCAATAAGTTTTGAAATTTCTTGTCCGATAATTCCATCTTGTTCAAATGTAAGAGTATTTGTAAATTACACTAAATTTAGGAATGACCTGAAGTCAGCACTGGCTCTTCACTCGGAAGAGAGCGATGATAAAAAAGCACTGAAAATAAACGCAGTCATTAAACGATCCTACAAAAGAGCCGAATTTACTGTAGAATCCACAAAAAGAGTATATAGCCGTTGGTGGAATGATGAATGTACAAGAGAGCACCGACGACGTCAGGCAGCTTGGAAGCAGCTCTTACATAATCAATCCCCACAAAACTGGGCCGATTATAAATTTATTGCTGCGGGCTTTAAAAGAACGGTAGCTCAGGCTAAACAAGATTATGACAGAAGACATTGTGAATACCTGTCGAAGCCTAAACATATGAAAGCACTGTTCCGATATATGAGAGCTCGGAAAATCTTGCCATCACCAGTTAATGTAACTTGTGATAATCTGTCGGCACAAGAAATGACCACTACCTTAGAGGCTATCGGTAAAGGTCTGGAAAGCAGATTCACTTCAGTAGTGCCAAACAACTGGCACAAGTCTACGACAAAGGCTGAATTTGAAGAAGTGACACAGACTGAAGTATCCAACGTGATTAAACATTTACCCTGTGCATCTCCTGGCCCAGATGGAATCACAGTACCCATGATTAAAATTCTGTTCAATTTATCGCCTCGAGACGTCGCCAATGTTATTAACTACTCCTTAAAAAACTCATGGGTGCCGCCGGATTGGAGGATAGCAAAGGTGATTCCTATACTAAAAAAGCCGGGTGGAGGATTAACAGTCGATAATATCAGACCAATCTCTTTAACATCTAACATGGTCAAACTAGTAGAGAGGGTCCTACATAGCCGAGTAAGTATCTGGATGGCAGACAATTTAGTAATAAAACCGAAGCAAATCGGCTTTCGTAGTGATTTCTCAATTTGGTGTGCCCATGCTGATTTAGAGAGCCGAATACAGCTCACGCGTAAAAGAAGGCAATACGCTGCTTTAGTAACGCTTGACATAGCCAAGGCGTATGACAGTGTGGAGCACTTCATATTGTTAAATACGCTAGAGAGATTGAACTTCCCACAATATTTTATTGAGTGGGTGGCAGAATTCTTAAAATCAAGAGAATTCTACTGCGTCAAGAATGGATGTTCCTCATCTAGATTTAAACAAACGCGCGGAGTTCCCCAAGGAGCAGTCTTATCTCCAATATTATTTAATGCTTTAATGAGCACAATTCCAACAGATCAAGAAGTTACTGTCTACATTTATGCTGATGACATCGCACTCTTTGCTGCTGACTGTGGTATTTACTCATTACAACTTAAATTACAAAGATATATTAACATGTTGGAAATTTGGTTGCAGTCGATTTCGTTATCGTTAAATGTCAACAAAAGCGCGCTCATGGCGTTTCCGCTTGCAGAACCAATTTCAATTTCAATTCTATATAAACAGGAACCCATCCAGCAAGTAGACTCTATAAAATATTTGGGAATCATTTATAATGACAAACTTAACTGGAGTCCACACATAGAGTATATAACTACCAAAGCACAGCGGGCTTCAGGCTTACTACACAAGCTAAGTAACCGGAAATATGGGTTACGGAGGCACACCTTGATAACGTTGTACAAGATGTACATGCGCCCCATCATGGAATTCGGCTGCATATTATTCTCGGGTGGCCCTGCTTATAAAACGAAACCTCTAGTTGTCTTGCAGCGAGAAGCACTGCGAATGTGTCTGGGACTCCCTAGATTTGTGGCTATCAACGTACTGTACCAGGAAGCGCGCCTGCCTACACTGCTTTGTCGATTTCGAATTTTGACCGTACAAGCATTTTTAAAATTTTATAGCTTACCGGCAAGAAGATCTCAATATGCTTTTATCGCAAACCCAGACGCCTTCTTTCTTGCTCATTGGCCAAGGTTTCACACACCTCAGATAATGTTTGTACAAAAAAATCTACAAAGTATAAATGTGAACATTAGAAATGTAATTGAGACTAATGACTCGAATTGTCATGTTATTATTGAGTATGATGATATATTCCCGCAAAACGCCAAATTACAATCCCTCAAATTTTCAAATAGCATATTATTAGATTCCTTGGAGCATGCAAAAACTAAAAATATAATAGCCACAGATGCTTCCGTAAATAATCAAAAGGCAGGTGTAGGCATTGCCTCTGATTTGCTTGACTGGTCCTTTTCAGTGAGACTGCCTGATTTTACTTCAGTTTTTGAAGCGGAGCTCTTGGCGATTATTTTAGCTCTTCGAAAACTTCCATCAAATTAAAACAATGCAGTAATAATGACGGATTCTCTTTCAGTTTGTGCAGCTCTGACAGCTTCAGAGAACTCTCGAATTCTAAGCACATTCAAAACATTAGTACCGCCGCAGTTGAGACTCCTGAGATTACTATGGGTTCCGGGTCACTGTGGATTAAGATTAAATGAATTGGCCGATTCCTTAGCACGAGCCGCAGTTGATGGGCCAGTTTTGTCCATACTGCCAGATGTAGAATATATCACGGCTATAAGATATCGAAAATCAGCAATCTCCACTGATACGATAGAAAAAGTAATTACATGGACAGACTATAACCACCTCATGTTTCCATGGCAGCCCCACTGGAGTCAGTCCAGAAAGATCGAAGTCTTAATCACTAAATTTCGATGTCGTGTCCCCCCCCCCTAAACCTATATCTACACAGAGCTGGTCAGACAACATCACCCCTCTGCGCATTCTGCGGAGAAATGGAATCACTAGATCATTACTTTTTGTATAGTCGCCGCTACGAGATACTTAGAAAAAGGTTACTAGTTACGCCATTTCGAAAAATAGGCCTTACATTGACGGCGGAAACGGCGCTAAGCTTTGGCGCCTCAGCTTTGGGACATTGCCACAGGGATGCTTTCAATGCCGTTTGCGATTATATTCAGGCAACCAAGCGTATACCTTTGTGATCTTCAATCTAAAACAAAAAAAAATTATTTATTACTCCCAAGGGCAGAGTGAAGTAAACGCAGCTAAGTGGCAAACATAACACCTCAAATGTCAAAATTGCTCAACTTGATTTTTTTTTCTTTTTTCGTTTGCTCTTTTTATGTTGTTTTTATTTTTACATTAGTCTTATTATAATACCAATTCATTACACATAGTTAAAATGATTACAGAAAAACTGCACTACACTTTCTTGGCCAATCCCCCTGAGTGGGTATGAGCCAACCTCCCAGGGAAACAAAACAAAACAAAACAAATTTGCCTCGCCTGCTCTTGGCTCCTGCATAAAAACACACGCCGTCTGTTCTCGGACTCAACGTCTCGGTGCACTGCTTACGTTGAACCGCGACACTGGTGGAAGCACTGGGTTGCAAGCCTGCTGATGCTCAACACCCCATCTGGGAGCCGTTCATCAAGTCCCGACACGCAGCCATCTGTTACGACACCAGTGCACCGCTTCAGTCGCCGGTTGCTAGGCCTATCTCCAGAGCTGACCTCCTTAGACGAACATTCTACCAGGCATTACGTACCTCTACCAATGGCCTCCGCTAGCCAGCCACAGTTGGTCCAAGGGATACAAGGACCAACTGTGGCTGGCTAGCGGAGGCCATCGCCAGCCCAATTCCGCCCACAGGTGATGCTCTCCATCCCCTGCTCAGACAACATCACCGAATCGACGTACTTTTGCTGACCTTCGGGGAACAAGGTCGCCCAGCCCTTACCGGGCAGCCCCGTTTCCAATCCAGCCCAGGTAACACTTCTTCAGCCACTTGTGCCTGATCGCTTCAGTGGTGCCCCACACGAAGATGTTGAAGATTGGCTTGAGCATTACGAACGCGTTGCCGACATCAACCAGTGGAATGCTCAACAGAAGCTCGCCCGCATGTATTTTACTCTCGATGACGGCGCTCACACGTGGCTTGAGAATCGAGAAGGCCGTATATCCACATGGGATGACTTTCGTCAGCAGCTGATTGACACCTTTGCTAGCGTCGACCGTCGAGAGCGGGCTCAGCAGCTGCTCGAGTTAAGGCTTCAAAAACCTAACGAAACTGTGGCAATGTTTGCTGAAGACGTGACGCGCCTCTGTCGTCGGGCTGATTCCAACATGTCCGAGGAGAAGAAGTTGCACTACCTTAAGCGTGGCGTCAAAGAACAACTGTTCACTGGACTTGTGCGCAATGCCCCAACTACCGTGGCCGATTTTATAAGAAAAGCCACTGCCATTGAGCGTGCTCTGCACCAAAGATCGAGGCAATATGATCGCTCGTCCACTACCACCCCAATCAACGCCGCTTCAGTGACTCTGGACAATCAGGGCTCCTCACGTGACCTTATCAGAGATATTGTCCGCGAAGAAATGCAGAAGCTTTGGACTCCTCCAGTGGATACACCAGTGACCGCCGTTGCCGCGGTCGTTCGTGACGAACTTAGGCACGCTTTTTCAGCAGCTGATCTCGATCGCGATCAGCGTCAACTGAGTTACGCCGACGCTGTCCGCCGACCACCACCCGTCCCGCCCATTACATCATACTACCAGCCACCTACAGCCGCACCTTCGTCGCAACCATTGCAGGAGGCTTTCAGACGTCAGCCCATGTCTCCGATGTCTCCATGCCACCAGCCACCACTTGCCGCGCCTTACTCACCACCACGAGAGGACATAAGACGCCCACAACTTCGCAGAACGGACGCTTGGCGCACCGTCGATCGGCGCCCTCTCTGCTTCAACTGTGGTGGTGCCGGCCATATAGCTCGCTATTGTTGGTACCGCGACACATCGCTTCGCCCGTCTCGGCCAGGGTACGACGGTCGCCGTGCCAATGACGACTACATTGTTCGCCATGACGACCCTGGTTTTCGAGGACCTTCAACAACGTGGTCTCCCTATCACGAGTCGCCTCCTCATCGCCAGCCCAATTCCGCCCACAGGTGATGCTCTCCATCCCCTGCTCAGACAACATCACCGAATCGACGTACTTTTGCTGACCTTCGGGGAACAAGGTCGCCCAGCCCTTACCGGGGAAACTAAAGGCGGCGACCTCTCGGGGTAAGGTCGCAGCCCGACCACAAGACGATAAAAAGTCCCCAGTACTGCCGCGACAGAACGACTTGACGCCAACGAATATTAACAACGACGAAATGGTGAGCGCCGACCTCCATGTAATTATTGACGCAGAGCAAGTGACGGCCTTAGTCGATACGGGTGCTGATTTTTCCATAATAAGTCGCAAGCTGGCTGATCATCTTAGAAAAGTAAGAACGCCATGGACAAGACCACATATAAGAACAGCGGGTGGTCAATTGCTGCTCCCTACTGAAAGATGCACAGCAAGAATCAGCATAGGGGACTCTTCTTTCGTCGCGACTTTCATTGTTCTCCCAGAGTGCTGCAAAGATTTATTTATAGGAATGGACTTTCTCAGGGAGCATGGTGCAATAATCAACATCCCGGACCGCGTGGTTTCATTTTACGAGAGTGCTCGTGTGACTGATCCTACATTACCAGAGCACAAATCCTTTCGTCTCAAAGACCACAATATAGTCGTGCCGCCTCGATCATGTATCCTCGTTTCAATAGCATGTGACGTACCGTTCGACGGTGAAGGAGTCGCCGACCAAATAACCTCGCTGCTTTTCACTCACGGGATTTCCGTAGCACGAAAAATAGTCAATGTCACCGACGGCCGAACGAACTTGCTGTTGACCGATTTCACCTCCGAGCGACGGCACCTTCCAAAAGGCACAACGTTGGCACATTTCGACGAGATCGCAGATGTTCATGACTGCTTTGCAGCACTCAAAGCAACACCTGCACAAGACGCACGTGACCTAGCACCTAACCTTGACGTCAGCCCTACTTAAACTCAGCAACAGCGGGAACGCCTGCTTGTGCTGCTAGACGAGTTCCACGACTGTTTTGCGTCGACCTCGAAAGTTGGCCGGACGTCCTTGACCAAGCACCGAATCATCACAGAGGACACGGCTAGACCAATTCATCAAAATCTGTACCGTGTGGCTTCAAAAGAGCGAGAAGCGATAAAACAGCAGGTAACAAAAATGCTTGAAGACGACGTCATTCAACCGTCGAAAAGCCCCTGGGCGTCACCTGTTGTTCTAGTGAAAAAGAAGGACGGCAGCCTGCGTTTCTGTGTGGACTATCGAAAGCTAAATCAGGTTACAAAAAAGGACGTGTACCCGCTTCCCCGCATAGATGATTCGATTGACAGGCTTCGAAACGCACGTTACTTCTCTTCCATGGACTTAAAGAGCGGATATTGGCAAATTGAAGTAGACGCCAGGGATCGTGAAAAAACCGCTTTCGTGACGCCAGACGGACTCTACGAATTTAAGGTTTTACCATTTGGCTTGTGCTCTGCTCCTGCTACTTTCCAGCGTCTCATGGATACCGTTCTCTCTGGCCTTAAATGGAGAACCTGCCTAGTATACCTTGACGACGTCATTGTGTTTTCTACAACGTTTGACGAACACCTTGAACGATTGCAAATGGTCTTGCAGGCCATACGGGCCGCAGGCCTGACGCTCAAGCCGGAAAAATGTCACTTCTGCTTTGAGGAACTGCAGTTTCTCGGCCATGTCGTAAGTTATGCAGGAGTTCGTCCAGACCCCGAAAAAGTTGCCGCCGTCGCACAGTTTCCAACACCATCAGATAAAAAGGCAGTGAGGCGTTTTCTGGGTCTCTGTGCATATTATCGGCGATTTATTCCAGATTTTGCACGCATTGCGTCACCTTTAACTCGTATCACGAGGGATGACGTTGCATTCGTTTAGGGCGACGAACAGAAAGATGCTTTCAATGACTTGCGGCAACGTCTACAGACGACCCCCGTACTTGCCCATTTTGATGACACAGCCCCTACAGTGCTCCATACTGACGCCAGCAATGTTGGCCTCGGAGCTGTGCTTGTACAGCACCAGGATGACGAGGAAAGAGCGATTGCTTACGCAAGCAGAACTCTGTCACGCACAGAAGCAAATTACTCGACCACTGAAAAGGAATGCCTGGCCGTGGTGTGGGCAGCTATGAAATTTCGCCCATACCTGTACGGCCGCCCATTCAAGGTTATCAGTGACCACCATTCGTTGTGTTGGTTAACAAGTCTGAAAGATCCTTCCGGGCGATTGGCACGCTGGAGCTTTAGACTACAGGAGTTTGATATAACGATGGTGTATAAGTCGGGAAAACGACACGCGGACGCCGACTGCCTATCTCGATCACCAATAAAGTCGGTTGCTGCTTTTGATGAAGAAACAGCATTCCTCGGAATCCTCGACACGTCAACCATCGCAGATCACCAGCATGACGATCCTGAGCTACTTGGCTTGATTAATTATTTAGAAGGACGAAGCCAGAATGCACCCAAAGCCTTTACAAGAGGACTATCGTCGTTTTGTCTGCGAAACAATGTCGTTTACAAAATAAACTTCTCGTCAGACGGGTCCACCTACCTGCTTGTCGTCCCTACCACTCTTCGATCTGAGGTGTTGCAAGCGTGCCACAACGAGGTAACATCTGGACATTTAGGCTACACGCGCACACTGAGCAGAGTTCGAGGGAGATATTACTGGCCTAGACTCACCGCTACCGTGAAGCATCATGTTCGGACCTGCCTCGATTGCCAGCGGCGCAAGTCACCTCCAACGAAACGAGCCGGTTTGCTACACCCTGTCCAGATCCCGACAACGCCGTTTGAGCAGATCGGAATGGACCTTTTGGGCCCACTTCCACCTCTAGTGTTGGTAACCGTTGGGTTATAGTGGCGACCGACTACCTTACTCGCTACGCCGAGACAAAAGCCATCCAGAGAGGCACAGAAGAGGAGGTAGCCCGGTTCTTCATAGAGAACATTGTGCTGAGACACGGTGTGCCATCGATCGTTATAACAGATCGCGGAACCGCATTCACGGCCGCGCTTTTAGATCATGTGTTGGTGCTCAGCGGTACTATTCATCGCAAGTCGACAGCTTACCATCCACAAACCAACGGGTTGACCGAGCGACTTAACAAAACTCTAGAAGACATGCTTTCAATGTATGTGGAATTCGAACACAAAAACTGGGACGAGATTCTCTCTTACATAACGTTCGCATACAATACTGCGAAACAAGAAACCACACGGATGACCCCATTCAGCCTTGTTTACGGACGAGAAGTAAGAACGATGTTAGACGCGATGCTGCCACACGAATGCGATGACAACGAAACGAGTGCTGACGCGTTTACTCAACGCGCAGAGGAAGCCAGGCAGCTCGCACGTCTGCGAATATACAAACAGCAAGAGTACGACGCAGGCCGCTATAACCAACGTCATACACCTGTACGTACAAAACCGGGGACAGGGTATGGGTGTGGACACCTGTACGAAGACGGGGACTATCCGAAAAATTGCTCAGAAGGTACTTCGGACCTTACCGAGTGCTGCGACGACTAAGTGACGTTACCTATGAAGTCGTCCCGGATAGCCCAAACTGTTCAAGGCGTCGCCAGCACCGACCTGAGCTTTTGCACGTAGTGCGCATTAAGCCATACGTCAGCGAGTGACTCTGCGAGGCACCGTTGCTTCTACAAAGTGACTTCTTGCGCAAATTACTGTCTCAGCTATAGCATTGGCGCGATGCTCTTTTAAGGGGAGGCAAATGCCGCGCCCAAAACAAAGAACGAAGACGATGTGCGCGCCAACAGCCTCGTGAAAAGGAGGACTGAAGAAGACGACGTACTTTCGTTTTTGCCTCGCCTGCTCTTGGCTCCTGCATAAAAACACACGCCGTCTGTTCTCGGACTCAACGTCTCGGTGCACTGCTTACGTTGAACCGCGACAGTATCATACTGCCACCCACACGTAGTGGGTCGACTGCAAGAGCGGCTCTACCATCTCGAGGAAAGGAAGAAGATTTGCGTGTCTCTTCTCGGCTCGAGAGCCAGCCACGACTGACGCATCGTCCTAGAGCTAGCTACCCGGTTGTTCAATATATCTCCCAGTACTTGTGACTCATCGTGACAAACTGGTGGAAGGTGCTGGGTAGTCTCACGGATGCTGCAGACCCCCCCAGGAAGCCGTAATACGAGTCCAGTGCCAGTCAATACTCCCGTGCATCGGACGAGCCGCCGAATCAGGGGATTGCCTCCGGAAGTCAACGATACTGCTACCACCACGTCAACAAACATGACCAGCACTTCGGTACAAACCTTGCCAACCGACACGGGAAGCACGTCGTCGAACCGATATACGTTGGAAAGCCCACGGGCACCGACGACGTTCCATGGTACGGAGAGCGAAGACGTTGAGGACTGGTTGGCGGACTTCGAGCGCGTAGCCAACTTGAATCAGTGGGACAACGCGGCGAAACTGGGTCGTGTCTACTTCTATCTCGAAGACGGGGCTCGCACGTGGTATCAAAATCGAGAGGAGCAGCTGACGACGTGGCCAGAATTCTCTCGTAGACTTCTGCAGACATATGCCAGTGCTGACCGCCAAGAAAGAGCTGAACGAGCTATTCTTGCCCGCGTCCAGTCGCCAAACGAAACTGTGACCGCGTACGTCGAAGACATGACGCGTCTCTTCCGACGGGCAGATTCAAGAATGACGGAGGACAAAAAGTTGCGTCACTTGATGCGTGGTGTCAAGGACCAGCTTTTCGCCGGCCTCGTGCGAAGCCCTCCGAAGACGGTCGCGGAGTTCTTGTCTGAAGCCGTGACAATGGAAAAAATGCTACAGCAGCGATCAAACCAATACGACAGGCAAGTCAGAGGCATGTCCTCTGCTGACATTTTCGCCGCCGCTGGGACCAGCAATGACTCCTTACGTGAACTCATCCGTAATATCGTACGTGAGGAGTTGCAAAAGGCTGGTGTAACACCTAATCCTACGGTTAGCTCTATTGCAACCGTCATCAAAGATGAGCTGCACCAGGCCCTCCGGGACACCTTGTCTCCTGACACAGCTGCGCCAGCTCCTGCTGAATACCACCGTAAGACAACCTACGCGGAAGCCCTGAAACGCCCTGCTGCATCGCCGCCCTTGTTCGTTCATCCTGTCCCTGCAGTTTCACTCGAGTCAGCGCAGCACATGCCATACTACGAAGGCACGTACACGCCACCGCCCCTGCCCTTTGGCCGTGGTGCTTCTGTTGCCCATCGTTCGGTACAACCGGTCCAGTACATCGACGATCGGCACTCGTATCCTCGGAAGTCTGATGTCTGGCGCACACCCGATCACCGGCCTCTATGCTTTCATTGCGGAGAAGCTGATCACTTGTACCGCCAGTGTCCTTATCGCCGTCTTGGGCTTCGCGGCTTCTCTGCGTACTCGCCGCCCCCCCCCCGTTACGGTCAGAGACCACGCGACATCCAAAACTACCTCTCCCAGCAGCATGAACCACCGTCTGCCGGGCGCCAGTCGCGCTCGCCATCACCGAGGCGATTTTCATCAATGCCCCAGCGGTATTCTACCGCACGATCTCCCAGCCCCCGCCGGGAAAACTAGCCGAAGCGACCTCTGGGGGCGGGGTCGCTGAACGTCGAAGCGCTGAAGACCTCCTATTGACGCAGAACCGTACAGAAACTGGTCCGACATCACCTGCTGCTGCAAAGGATAGCCGGCTTTCACTCGACATAGCAGTAACAATTGATGGTTGTGTAGTTAATGCGTTAGTGGACACCGGCGCAGACTATTCCATACTGAGCGGGAAACTGACAACGCAGCTGAAGAAAGTAATCACGCCGTGGCATAACTCGCAGATTCGGACAGCTGGTGGCCATGTCGTAACTCCACTGGGTGCCTGCACAATTAGAGTACAGATTCAAGGGTACACATTCGTAGCAAGCTGCCTTGTTCTACGTGAATGCTCCCGTGACGTCATTCTGGGAGTTGATTTTCTACAGGAAAATGGAGCTATCATTGATCTGCAAGAGCGCCGCGTCACGTTCTCAGCCCAGCGAGCAATCAACGTGCAGGATGACGGAATGCGTGTCGACGTACTCCGTATTTCTGAACAGAGCGTGACGCTTCCTCCCCGAGCCAGTGTTCTAGTCGACGTAAGATGCTGTGGTTTGAGCGATGGCGATGTGGTGGCCGAGACAAATTTAGAACACCTCCTGCAGCAAGGCATATGTGTAGCGAGAAGTGTAATTCACGTTCGCGACGGCCGATCTGAATTGCTCGTTACCAACTTTAGCAACGAGCATCGACACCTTTTCCGTGGCACTTCGATAGCGTTTGCCCACGAAGTAGCAAACGTAACCAACTGTCCCACGTCAGAAATAGTGGATAACGCAGACACATCAATGAGCAACATTGACATCAATCCTGATCTGTCCACCGATAACCAGACTGCGCTGCGAGCGCTCTTGTTCGAGTGCAGGTCTTGCTTCGCAAGTTACTCAAAGATCCGCCAGACGTCCATCACTCAGCACAGGATCATCACGTACGAGGACGCACGCCCAATACACCAGCACCCCTACCGCGTGTCGGCTAAAGAACGTGAAGCGATACGTACGCAAGTTCGCGAGATGCTTGACGATGGCGTTATCGAACCATCCAACAGCCCGTGGTCATCTCCAGTCGTGCTCGTTAAAAAGAAAGACGGATCGCTACGCTTCTGCGTCGATTACCGAAAGCTCAACAACGTGACCAAAAAGGATGTGTACCCGCTACCGCGTATCGACGATTCGCTGGATAGACTTCGTCGTGCCCATTATTTCACTTCTCTCGACCTCAAAAGCGGGTACTGGCAAATCGAGGTAGATCAGCGAGACCGCGAAAAGACAGCCTTCGTGACTCCAGACGGCCTATACCAATTTCGAGTACTCCCTTTCGGCTTGTGTTCAGCGCCGGCAACTTTCCAGCGAATGATGGACACTGTCCTCACAGGGCTCAAGTGGCAGACTTGTCTTGTCTACCTTGATGATGTGGTGGTCTTCTCTGCCACGTTCGAGCAGCACCTACAGCGCCTGCGCAGCGTGCTGGAGGCTATCCGATCGGCGGACCTCACTCTAAAGCCACAGAAGTGCCACTTCGGCTATGAAGAACTGAAATTTCTTGGACATGTAGTTAGCGCTGAAGGAGTCCGGCCCGATCCAGACAAGCTTGCCGCTGTTGCCGAATTACCAGCTCCTGTCGATAAGAAAGCCGTCCAGCGCTTCCTTGGTTTGTGCGCCTACTATCGCCGGTTCATTCATGGCTTTTCACAGATAGCAGAACCTCTGACTCGTCTCACAAGGGACGACACGCCGTTTGTCTGGGAAAACGAGCAACAAGCAGCTTTTGATGAACTGCGACAGCGCATGCAATCAGCACCCATTCTCGCTCATTTCGACGATGATGCTGACACGGAGGTCCATACTGACGCTAGTAACGTTGGGCTTGGTGCAGTGCTCGTTCAGCGTCAAGACGACATCGAAAGGGTGATAGCCTACGCCAGCCGCTCTCTATCCCGTGCCGAGGCGAATTATTCCACTGCGTAGAAAGAGTGCCTCGCAGTCGTGTGGGCAATCACCAAGTTTCGCCCGTACCTTTATGGTCGTCCCTTCAAGGTAGTGACGGACCACCATGCCCTCTGCTGGTTGGCAAGCCTGCGCGACCCTTCAGGACGGCTAGCACGGTGGAGCTTGCGGCTGCAGGAATTTGACGTCACCATCGTCCATAAGTCCGGCCGTAAGCATGAAGACGCTGACACACTGTCACGCGCACCTCTTCATGTCGTCAGTCAGGAAGCAGAGGAAGACGAAGGCTTCCTGGGCGCCATTAGCTCATCAGACTTGAGTAAACTGCAGCGGGATGACGCAGAGATTCGTCCGATCATCGATCATTTAGAGGGCCAGGACACAATCATACCACGTCATTTATCCCGCTCGTTGCCGTCATTCTGCCTTTGAGAGGGTGTGCTGTACAAGAAGAACGCTCGTTCGAACAACCGTACCTACCTCCTGGTGGTTCCTCGAGACATGCGAGACGACGTCCTTTTCGCTTGCCATGACGAACCCTCATCCGGTCATCTGGGCTACTCACGGACACTTGCCAGAGTGAGTGAGAGGTACTATTGGCCAGGACTTTCGGCAAGCGTCAAGAAGTACGTCAAGAGCTGTCGGGAATGTCAGCGTCGAAAGCAACCATCTGTTAAGCCAGCTGGTTTGCTTCAGCCCATTGAAGCACCCTGCACGCCGTTCGACCAAGTCGGCATGGACATTCTCGGGCCATTCCCCTATCTGCGGACAGCAACAAATGGGTGATCGCCGCGACCGACTATCTGACACGCTACGCTAAGACGCAGGCGATCCCACGAGCCACGGCTTCTGAGGTAGCACAATTTTTCATGCGCCACATCGTGTTACGACACGGTGCTCCTTCCACTATAATAACGGACAGAGGGACGGCATTCACGGCGCAGCTTATGGACGAAGTTTTCAAACTGAGCAACACCAGACACCGAAAGACAACTGCGTACCACCCGCAAACCAACGGACTTACCGAGCGACTGAATAAGACCATTGCAGACATGATCTCAATGTACATCGACGTACAGCACAAAACATGGGACCGGATCTTACCTTACGTGACCTTCGCGTATAATACCGCCGTGCAAGAGACCACGCGATTCACGCCATTTCGGCTTCTCTACGGCCGCGAAGTGCAGACCATGCTGGACTCTATGCTACCGTGTCAAGACGAAGACGAGTTGACAACTGACGCCGATGAATTCGCAGAGCGTGCTGAGGAAGCCCGGCAGCTCGCGCGACTACACATCGGCCAGCAACAGCAGGCAGACGCACGGCGCTATAACATCCGCCACAGTGAAGTATTTTACAACCTCGGAGACCAAGTTTGGG